>NW_013954340.1:0-7542 GCF_001266775.1 Austrofundulus limnaeus | reverse complement strand
ACGTAAACGCTGGCTTTGGAGGGCGGAGTTAATGTCAACAGATTTTTGGAGGGCGTTACCAACAGAGCTCAGTAACATAAACAGCTCTTCTGAACGGAAGTCAGAGCAGGCAGAACTAGAAAATGGGAAATTTTATTATCTGAGAATTATTTTGTGCATTAAATTGAATGAACATGGTCTGGATAGCCCACAGACATACCATAAAAAATTCTAGGGCCCATAATTGGTTTCCTTTAAGTTTGCAATGAAAGTGTCCGACATTCATGGTGTYATGACGACAGTGACTTAGCATTAGCTTATTTCCATAGTTTTGCTTACAATAAGCACCATAGCAGTTAATGAAAAGTTTAGATGTAAAAATAAGGTTTCAGGTTTGCTTTTTAGGGGCTGCAGTTTCACTGATGTCTTTATTTGATCAATATCATGGCAATGAGGCACAATTCAACCACGTTACTTTTATTTTGTCAGATCAAGAAAGTAAATAAGCTGCTATGATAATGATATGATAAGCTATAATAATAATCCTACCTGAAAACATTCACMTCTTAATACCATATGTATGATGCAACGGCTTCAGACACCATCATTATTACACAAAAACAAACAGTCTTCATGCTTCATGGATACATTTTATACAGCAAGCATAAGCTGTTAATGCTGCAGTCCAACTATTAAAACTAAAGCAATAAAACAAATGAAAATATTTTTCAACAAAAGTTAAAATCCATTTTTTCCCCTTAAGAGTTCAATAACTGTTGTACAGCGAGACCCTGGTGTGTCTAAGTTCAATCTCCATCTCCATCATCTACCTCTTATCCGTAGCCTGGCTGCAGCAGTAACAGGTTAAGGGGGGAACCTCAGACCTTTCTCTCTRCAGCGACACTTTCCAGCCTGTCCTGGAGGACCCCAAGGGGTTCCCAAGCCAGAGAGGATAAATAATTCCTCCAGCAGGTCCTGGGACTTCCCRYGGCCTCCTACCAAACTTTCCAACYTTTTGTAAAAATGGGGCTTGTGTTGAGTGGACTCTGAAACAGTGGGTGTTGAGCTCAGATTTTATRAAAGTCTGAAGGCTTTACAAGGCTGATGAAAGCTTCAGCAGCTTTATATTGYGTTTTAAAARCTAAAATCAGCTTTAGCCTCAGTGCAGTTGTTTTAAAACGAAAGGTTATAGATGTACCTCTGGTTAATCCYGTCCTGTTGAAGTTGGACTGGTTTAAGTTGAAGAGAACAGCTCAGAGGTGTTGGGATCATAATTTGATATTGAAACCAGAGCATGAGATGAATCCAGACGTGTTGCTGCTGATTCTGATTTGTTTCAATCGTGCTGCTGCAGGATTCTCAACTCTCCCTGAAACTCACCCTGATTTGGTTTTCTCCTTGGTCTTTACACACACACACACACACACACACGCGCGCGCGCGCGCACGCACGCACGCACATGTACGTACACGTATTTCTATCCTTACTGGGACAGTGTTTTGATTTCTATTAATTCCTGTAGCCTAACACTTAACTCTAATCCATCAATGGTGTTCTAATGTATTAGGACTGAGCTTTGGTCCCCAAAAGGACTACGGGTCCTGACAAGGTAGGTGTTTATACCTGAAAAAGTCCTGAAAGYGTAACAGACAACCAGATACACACAAAATGGGATCAAAGGTCTTTTCAGTACAAATTGTTTTCACAGCATGACAGTTTTGAAACATTTTTTTCTTATTATTTTTCAATCTTATCTTGTCTTACAGTTGTGTCAAGGGGTTACTCCTCCAGCTCCCCTGAGGAGCTGGCTCGCCCGCCTCCCACAGACGGGGAACAAACTCTGGTTTGTTGGCCTCCCCGAGCATCTATACAGAACACATGCCAACCAGGTACKGACTTCAAAAGGTTCTTTAGAACAGATGTTTTTTTTTTTTTTTGCATTGTAGAATCTACATGTTTGTCATTATTTCCTTTCCAATAGGTCAGGTTAAAAGCAGTGTGGTTGAGGATGTATTGAAGATGTGGCCCCCTCCTGCCGGCCCTAAAGACAAAGAGCCAGAGAAGGACTTTGGRCCTGGTGGAAAAAGCTACGAAGGAGAGCAGCCTGCCAGGAGCAGCAGCAGATCTGCAGCCCTACCTGGGCTTCAGAGTCACCTGGGACAGCCCCACACTGCCACTGTGACCACCAGCACCCCAAGACCCCCAGGTTTCAACGAGWTAATCTCTTCCTCTGAATCTGAACTGCTTCTGTGCTGTAGGCTTGTCTTGAGTCGATGTCAACTTATAACAGTATGAAAGCAGTCTGTTTCTGCGGTTTGTAGGAATAAAAACCACTCATCTGGTCATTCAGGAGCTAAATACAYTACAGAAGTAACTTCTTGTTTAGTAGCTGCTGTTGTGAAACGACTTTTAGCATTAACATTAGCTTCATTTCATCTCTAATGTGACAACATGTTGATGGGATCTTCCAGCTGTTTTGAAGTGTGGTTTGGTGGGAAAGTTACAAGCTGTTGTCTTAAATGACGATATGTTTCCACAACTTAATAACAGCTTATGCAAACATGTCACTGTCAGTTTTTCAATGCTTTTTTTCTTTTACATAGACATTTATGGTTATGTATGAACATAGATAACGTCATCACCTACGTAGCTACAGTATTTGGAGCAGGTTAGGGTCACTTCAGGCAAAAACATCAGATTTCTGAGAAAGCAAACATGAAATATGYAACAGAAGGGGGTGTAAAAGTTTAAAATCATACACTTTGGATGAACCCATATGAAATTTTGACAACTTGGCTTGTTTAAAGACATCAAAATGTAGAAAACTTACAAGTGTGGACTGCGACAAGTTAATGAATTAATTAATTAATAAACAGCTTCAATRTTCAATGGTAATTTATGTAAATAATGTGTTTACACTGCTCACATTACTCACTATTACTCCTGGAACTGCTGCTGGTGTTTGCACTCACAGAACACAGTTGTCTGTAAATATCTGTACGATGCTAAACTGATGGTGGTGTAAAGGTCTGAAACAAAGTGTGTGGATCTCTAGGAAGTTTTGYAAATTGAAATTGAAGCCATTTAACTCAGGAGCAGTCCACTTTGGACTTGGACAAGCTGTTAGCTGAAATTTTATTTCTTCAAACGYAGGTTGAGCCGTCTACTGTTGGGAAGTTTCTAAAGGTTCATAACTTGCATGAGAGTTTAGAAAACAAAGTTTTCACCACGAGCTTCACACACTGTTCATGTGCTTTCCCCAACAGAGCACAGCCAGCAGAGTGAGACCAGTGAGGCGGGCAAAGCTGAGGTTGGAGAGAGGAACTTTCCAGCTCCCAGTCCTCCAGCTGCAGAGCCTGCCAAACCAACCAGCGACCAGCCCACTCCAAACAACCTGTAGGCTTCCTCTGCTCTCCACAGATTGTTTGAAATCATCTTCTCCTCATTAACTCCCTTTGTGTGTCTCTATCAGAGCCGTCCTCGATACAGTGGTGGCCTCCGGCACATTCCAGGGGACTGCAGAGGCCCAGCGTCCTCCCCTGAACCTGGACTTCCCTCTGTGGAACAAAGACCATGCCACGCTGGAGGACATGGAGCTCACCTGCCAGAGACCGCCCTCCGTCAGTATATACAAATACTGCTCTTAGTGAAGTCTGTTTGTATTTTTCTTAAATATCTGCTCCACTCTTTTGTAGGTGGTGATACTGGATGAACAGATGGACCTACAAGCCATCGGCGAGTGGGGGGAGCAGCTGGTCCACTCCTTCCTGTGTAACTGGAGAGACGGCGGCGACCCGGGACGACCTGCTCACATCCTGTGGTGCAATCAGGGCAGAGAGAGCGGCCAGCCCTACGACTTCAAGCTCACCTTCGGGGCGGGGTCCACGCCGGGGGTGGTGTTCATCGAGGTGAAGTCGACCGTGAAGAAAGAGAAGTCCTTCATCCAGCTTTCGGCCAACGAGCTGGACTTCGCGCTGAAAGAGAAGGACCGCTACCACATCTACAGAGTGTACAGCGCAGGAGACGCTCAGGGCGTGCGCCTGTGTCGCATCCGGAACCTGGCGCAACATCTCCACACTAAAGACTTAGGACTTTATCTGTTTGTATAGCTCCTTTTTAACTCTGAGGTCTTATTTGCACTAAACCAACAGTTCCTACCCTGAAAGCAAATGTTTAGCACAGAAGATTTTGTAGACCTTTAAAGTTTTATGTATTTTTTTTTATTTATGAAGGTTGAAAGGTTATGAAAGGTTCTTTGCACTGAATATTTTAACCTTTGTTATAAAAGTTCCACATGTTTACAACCATTCCTTTAAAATAAAAAAATTTATTTTACCTGTTTGAAACAGTTCCGCTTTCTTTAAATAATCCAACAGGTGTTATTTCAGTGACACCATAACCTGATTGACAGATGAGATTGTTAAAACTGAAAGTTGAATCAAGAAGCTGATTTTCCTGTATTCTTCCATTTTCCAGGTAATTATTCAGTCCTATTGAGCAGGTCGCACTTTGTACAGACAAACTACGATCTGCTCAGCAGGAAAGGAAGGGGCAACTACAGGCTGAAAGAACAGGAAAGAGATGCAAACAAACAAAAGTGTTGAAATAGGTTTGTCCTTCAGCAGTCCTAAGCTTAAAGCAGCAGAATTAAAGGGTGGATAAACAAGTCCAAACCAACCCCAACTATAGGGTTTATCACAAATTAAAGWCCTAAAAGCAGACGGACAGAAACTGATGGTTGGTTCCATACAAGAGGAGCCTGATAACCGACTGCCTCCCATTCTACTTTTAGAAACTGGGGACCACAAGTAAACCAGCAGTCTAACAGACTCAAAGGCTCAGGATGAAACAGTAAGTGATATTTACTCACAGTAAGTGTCTGGAGATGATCTGAAAAGGAAGGGAGGTAAGGAAGGTTAGATGGAATCCTGGAAGGGAGCAGGATGTGATTATGAAGCTTTTTTTTTACGGGTTCAGAGAAATCTAGAAGCTCAGAGAGGAGCTGAATGTCCAAGAAGAAGGTATGAGTTGGTGAGTAGCTATTCAGAGTGTGGATGCTGGTCCAGGTGAAAACGTTCCAGATGGGGTAAATAGGCAGGTTGTTTCTAGGATGGAGGAGCTCCAGGCAGGRGAGGCAGTGATCCATAAAAGGAAGGTGTAACTAAAAGCACAGGAGATTCAGTTTAGTAAACTTCTGACCATCTTTACAACTAGGAAGCTTGGAACCATGTCCAAAGCATGTGATGTTCCAGCAAAGGTTGAGACTTCACTGCTGCCTCATAAAGCCCCAGGAGCTCATCAAGGTGATCATCTTCAGGCGTTACCAATCAGGAGGAGACTGCCAGCCTGGAAGCTGAAGATAGGAGCCAAAACCCACAATAATACCTTTAAAGCTACAGCTGTCAAAACACATTGAGGTTTTATGCAACTGTGCTCATTTCTTTGAGTCTTTGTTAAAATCACATTAGAAAACAACACATATTCCTTGACTTTGTTTACAAATAAACTTGGCGATTATTTACAATCAGTTAGGAAAATCCCTTCATCAGAATATCTGCGCAGCTCATTTGTACCTCCCCAAAACTCCAGTCCCTCCCCCAAAATTACTCTTGACTCTCATCCTTACAGCTTTTAAATGCTGTTTCTTATTTTACGAACCCAATATCAAACAGTTTGTAACTGATGGCAACAAAACAGGATTCTGCTCATTTACTACAAATAATGCATTAATCTTTTGGTTTAAGCAGTATATTTCTTTTCTTCTAACTTTTATCAGAACTCTGACAGCAGCATTTTAAATCAAATGAAGGCCATTTAGAGTTTTTTTGAACATCTAGATAATAAAAAATGTGACAGACCAGCTTCTGTAAAACATCTCCTTGCTAATAATTAGGAAAAAACAAGACATGAGGTCCAAAGAACTGCCTGCAGAGGGACAAAGTTGCTGCAAGGCACAGAGCTGAGGAAGCGTGCAGAAACATTTCTGCTGCACTGACACTTCCCAGGAGCTCATTGGCCTTCATGATGCTCAAATGTAAGACGTCTGGCAAAACCAGGACTCTTCACCAGAACTGCAGGCCTTTCTGGTCTGAGTGTTTCAACAGAAGCCGCTCCTCAGAGCAAAACACTTGAAAGATGCTTGAAGGACTCATACTGCGAGGAACAAGTTCCTCTGGTTTGATGGAACAATGACTGAACTGTGTTGTTTTAATTCTAAACATTATATCTGGTAGAAACAGAGCATTGCTTATCATAACATAACACCACCCTAGCAGTAAAGCATGGTGGTGGCAGCATCATGCTGTGGGAGTGTTTTACAGTTCATTCTGCAGAGACTTGAAAATGGCTCCACCGGCAGTCTAAATCCAGTTGTTTTAGAGGATTTACAAAGACGAATGGCAGAAAAAAAAATCTCCTGATCCATGTGTGCAATGATTGTTGCATCAAACCCAAAAGCACTCAAGGCTATAATTTATACCAAGTGTTTCAACTTGGTAAAAGATTGAATACCTCTGCAAATGTAACATTTAGGTTTTTCATTTTAATAAATATGCAAATTTATATAAAAGTCTGTTTTCACTTTGTTATTATGAGGTGCTGAGAGCAGATTAATGAGAAAAAGGATTGTGACTTCAGGCTGCAACATTAAACAAAAAGGAGGTTGGACTACTTCCTGTAACCTGTGTAACTTTGACTACTGGGCATTACGAGCGATCAATTAAAGGAAATTGAAGTAAATCTAAGTGTTTTACGACTTCTTTCTTTTACAAAACTAACCTAAATTAACTCCATATCTGATTAAATATATATTTTACATAATTAGAGTACAAAAKGTCAATTTCTCTCACGCTTAATGCGCATTTTAAAACAAGTTTTTCAAATTCCCTACGARCTTTAAAGGCAGCGTAGTCTGTACAGCGACAGCGAGCGGCGGAGCGACGTCGTGATTGGTCGCAGCTATTAGGAGGGGGGCGGGACTTATGTCATCTGCTCCTTCATCCAGWCTCTRCGTCTCTCCTCCTCTCTCCTCCRGTCCGAAAGAGAACAGAGCGATGCGGAGACAATAGGACGCAGTCAGAAGAACAGGCAGGCGGGCGGGGGGGAGAGAGGCAGGATGCTCGGCGCCACCTCCAGGAGGTTCTACCGGCTCACCTGGCTTTAGTATGAGCTCACCGCAGTCTGGGCGGACAGCGTGGACGGCCGCAGCCTGCATATGGACACCGACTGAGGGGTGAGTACAGGCCCGGGTGGGGGGTGGGGGGGTGACAGAAGGGTGGACTATCCGTTCTTATCCTCACCTGCACCCCTACAGAGTAGCTTCACGGAACYAACTGCTCCTGCATGAGCACAGAAAACAAAGCAGCAGCTGGTTTTATTGCGACATTATAATGAAAACATTCAGTATGTAGAGGAAACACGCCTCATAGCTCCATGCTGTGATTTTGAGTGGGGTGGGGTGGGGGTGGGGGGGTTGTCAGGTGTCTGCAGCAGCTAGTGTGTGTGTGTGTGTGTGTGTGTGTGTGTGTGTGTGTGTGTGTGTGTGTGTGTGTGTGTGTGTGTGTG
>NW_013954339.1:29551-31465 GCF_001266775.1 Austrofundulus limnaeus | reverse complement strand
TCTCCAATGCTAACACCAGCCTATTCATGCTAGTCTCTAGCATCTCCAATGCTAATACCAGCTTATCCATGCTAGTCACTAGTGTCTCCAATGCTAACACCAGCCTATTCATGCTAGTCACTAGCGTCTCCAATGCTAACACCAGCCTATTCATGCTAGTCACTAGCGTCTCCAATGCTAACACCAGCCTATTCATGCTAGTCACTAGCGTCTCCAATGCTAACACCAGCCTATTCATGCTAGTTGCTAGCTTCTCCAATGCTAACACCAACCTATTCATGCTAGTTGCTAGCTTCTCCAATGCTAACACCAACCTATTCATGCTAGTCACTAGCGTCTCCAATGCTAATACCAACTTATCCATGCTAGTTGCTAGCTTCTCCAATGCTAACACCAACCTATTCATGCTAGTCACTAGCGTCTCCAATGCTAATACCAGCTTATCCATGCTAGTCGCTAACCTCTCCAATGCTAACACCAGCCTATTCATGCTAGTCACTGTGAGACGAAAATACTGAACCGAATCATGAACTTTCTGTATCGTTGCAACCCTACACTCATATATTTATGTAGAACTTAAAAAGAGTAAAAAATGTGTGTTTGGTAGATTATTTTTTTGTTCTGACTGCTTCTTGGCAATAAATCTTATATTGTTGGAAAGCCTGTTAAATTCTCTTAAATGGTGACACATTTGTAAGGAACATGCATTTGTTGGATGAGCAGTAGAGCTGAGTTTGTGGGTTTCACAGATGAAAAGTTTATCAAATCTTTTCTGACAAACAGCTTCTTGTTTTAAGCTTCTGGTCCCCCAGGTGCTGCCAATTATAAGATTTATTATCAAGAAGCATCGTTACAACAAAGGATTAAGAAAGCACAAATTTCCTCACTTTTTGTGCTAAAATTAAATATTTTTTCTCTTTCTGTAGATCCTGAGGTCCCGACAGCCCCAAAGATGAGAAACGGTGTCAAGTGGAAACTCCTTACTCTGAAATAAATATTAGTTTGTTTTAATTTTATTGTTACTGTACAGTTACAGTCAGCTGTTTAAAATAAAGACTCATTTACTTACTGAATCTTTTTTATTTCTTAAACAGAAACACACAAACTACAGTCAGAAATGTGGCGTTGAACTACAAACCGCCTCTGCTCCACAGCAGAGAATCAAACCTCTTCTGTCTCTGATAAATAACAGCATCCAAAACAAACAAACAAAAAAAATCCTGACATGAATCCAGTGACTGTTTCTCTCTGAACCTGTAAAATCCTTCATCATACCCTCCTGGCCCGTTTGGCGGCGGCYGCGGCGCGCCTCTGGTTGATGGCCTTGGTGGTGACGCGGAGCTTGCGCAGGCGCAGCTGACGCAGCCGGAGCTGCAGGTCCTTCGGCTCTTTGGTCCTCTGCTTGTGGGGCTTGGCGAGGCTGAAGTCGCAGATGGTGGGGTAGTGGTCGTACATGACGCGGCAGGTGCGCGAGGACGGGAGGTAGCCCTCCGCGCTCACAGTCACGTGGTATTCACCGGGGTTCAGCAGCCGCCAGTAGTCCCCATCAGCCACTAAGACAACAGGAAGTAAACCATTCGTTGTTATTATATGTTCGTATGAGCTCTACAAAATAAAAGAAACTGCACCTGATCTAATGTGATGATCGATGTCTTCGACTTTGATGATGGCATCTGTTATTCCGGCTCCCGTGTCTTTGTCTCGAACCACACCTTTAATGCCTCGATGGACCTGCAGGAAGTCATGGAGAGCACAGATTTAACATTTGTATGGAGGACCGAAAGTGCCATAATTAGAAATAAAATCAGAAATATATGAATGGACCAATAAAAGAACTTTGCCTCATGTTTTATCATTTAATTTACCTTAATATTTATTTTTTCAGCTTAGTTTCAATAAATTATATATTTTAAC
>NW_013954339.1:25812-28551 GCF_001266775.1 Austrofundulus limnaeus | reverse complement strand
GTTCATTACAACTGGCCCTTTGAGGGCCACCATAACACTCATGTGGCCCTCAGTGAAAATGAGTTTGACACCCCTGCTTTATAACATTAAACATCACATTTWTTTGAAAAGTTGAGGTCCTCTTGGACTTTAGTCAGTAAAAAAATGAAAAGAAAAGTGTGAACTATCAGACCAGCTGACAGAGAAACTCTCCACTCAGTCAACAGACAAAATAAGAACTATTTAGACAGAATTAACAATGGAAGTAGTGCCTTTAAAGGTTCAGTACATAAACAAGTCGTGTTGGTGTCTGAAAACAGGAAACCTGTATTTTCTTCTGTTGTTTTGGCTCAGCTGATGGTTTTTAAAATGTGCCGCTTTTAGTGCTTCAGACTTCTGGCTCCTGGTGCTGTCCATTTAAATTCTGTCCAGGCTCAGGAGGAGCGAGCTCTCCTCTTCTGTAGTCGCTGGCGCTCCCTGCGCTGGTTGATGGCTTTGGTGCTGGCGCGTAGCTTACGGAGTCTGAGAGCACGGAGCCGCAGCTGGAGGTCCCGAGGGATCTTGCCCCCTTTGGCTCGAATCTCCTTCAGTCTCTGCAGCGGCGTCTTGGTGAGGGTGAAGTCGCAGATTGTGGGACGTGGCTCCAYGCCCACGTGGCAGCGGCGCATGGATGGGATGTAACCTTCGGCCCAAACGACGACCTTGTATTCACCAGGGTTCAGCAAACGCCAGTAGTCCCCATCAGCAGCTATAGAAAAGTAAAAGTATATACATATAGTAGTGTTTGCTTATTGGCAGTTTTAAACAAAGATGCAGTAGGCCCACAATATAGTACTAATCCCTCTGCAAACTTTAACTTAGAATCTGTAAAATGTAAATAATTATAGCAATTGCTGTGTCTCATAAGTTCAACAYGGCTGCAATGGCCTTCTTGAATCAAGCTGGCTCCAAAATTCGATAGATCTACATTTAGTGACAACTTCCCGAAAGTGTCTTCAAAATGTTTCGAGTGGTTTTTTAAAATATTTTGCTAACAGACAAACAGAATCGACCACAGTTGTCAATGGCAAAGTTTTCAACAGAGATCTTGATCAATCTGTTGTTGCTAAAAGTATGTGGTGTGAATAACTCTCAGATACTGTCGTGCCAAATTTTAGCTGGGCTTTTGTAAAATTGTGCAAGATGTGGTCACTTTGTTTGCTGAGTTTGATTAGCCAAGGCAGCCATCTTGAATTGTACCTCTAATAAATACTTCCTGGGAGTTTCATTAAAATCTGTTCACTGGTTCATGAGCCATTTTAATAACAAATAGGTAAAAAGAAACAATTTTTATTCCTAAATGTTATTTAGCTTTTAAAGCTAAGGTTTTGTTTTCTAATGTTTAAAGGACAATCTGACATTTACAAACTAATTTCCTGCATTTTTCTCAACTAAATAATAATTGGCTGAAATTTCTAAAATGTCTTTATTCTAATTACCATCCTGGTCATTTCAAGGGCTAATTAAGGGTTAAAACTGAGTTCCTGACCTGATCGGATGTCATGGTCATGGTCCTCCACCTTGACGATGGCATTTGCAATTCCTTTCTTTGTGAGTTTGTCCCTGATGACACCTTTGATCCCTCTGTGAACCTGTGGGGTGGGGCAGAAAACACAGCCCAGTTGCACCTCCGCTCAGGACCACCAGGTTGATGACTCTTGAGCAAACCCACCTGCTCCATGTAAACCAGGAGAGACTCCCTGTTGTTCTCCCACTCAGCGGAAAGCTCACTGACATGAGGAAACTTATCACAGGACAGCTCCACCGTCACCTCGAARCAGTTGGTGTGCAGGTAGCTGAAGTCGTTCATACCTGCAGGAAACAAGAAACAAGTTTTGGTCCTCTGGTTTGTTTTTTAATGCATGAATTAGAATGCAAGAGACTGAGATGACTCTTTTTTTCAACATAGGAAATTAAAAAACATATTTTGTAGCAATTGCATTTTAAATGTCTTATGTTCTTCAGTAAACTTTTTTTTCTTCTTTCAGCTGTTCCTTTTTTAGGGGTCACAACAGTGAGTTATCCTCCTCCATCCTCTGCGTCCTCCATCCTCACCTCCATCTCCTCTCTAACTGCCTCATATACCCCCTCTTTGACCTTCCTCTTGGTCTTTTTCCTTAATCGCCTGATTTGACAAAGCCTCAAATTCCACTAAGATGAAATATTAGGTGGAAAACCAAAATACATTAATATTTAGACTGCCTTTAGGCCCAGGTCTCCCTTGAAACGAGTTAGGGTTATTTGCCTCATTAAATAAAGATCGAATGAAAAAAAATAAATGAATAAAAATATTGTTATGTGTGATCTACATGCTGTGGATGACCTCAGCTACTAAATTTAATTCAGTATCAGTATTAGTGATGAGTTACAGCCATTTTTGTGTTTGGAACTCAGATGGCTAACAGCCATCTTGATTTGTCTTTGCTCTAAGAGGTAATCAGTGTACACCCTGTTGATTATTTTCTGAATATGTCATTCACATTAATCTAGTGCATGTGTGTCAAACTTAAGACCYGTAGGCCAAATGTGGCTCTCCACTGTATTTCATGTGGCCCATGAGAGCTTTAAATATGTCTTTAAAGGCACAGTGTGTAGGATTTGTTGTTTTCAGCGACATCTAGTCGTTGAGTGGTTGAATCATCCTCCCTGGTCCTCCCCCCACCCCCACCCCCCGCTTTCAAACACAAAGGAGTTGTTACGGTGTCTCTCAGGTGTCAAAAA
>NW_013954339.1:22840-24812 GCF_001266775.1 Austrofundulus limnaeus | reverse complement strand
GAAAAGGGAAAATGTTATGTCTTGTTATTGCATGAAAAGGACAGCAGGGGGAGCTCTGACTGTATATATAAGAAGCGGAATGAAGGAGAAGAAGAGAGAAGAGAATAAAGAGAGAACTGAAGCTGAGCTACGTGTCTTGCCTGCTGATTCTACTATTTCATTATAACAACACAACAAATCTACATTTAGTAAAACAGTAGCTGAAAGCTACACGGAGCACACAGCCAAAAACAGCAGGTTTGCTGAAGTAGATTTTAAAAGAGAATGTTTTGAAAGAACTGAAATCCTAAATGTATTTCTTTGAGGAGCATTTTTTGTTGAATGAAATATTGTGAAAAGTGTTTGAATTTGTAAACAGTAAAAACTATTTTCTCCTGACTCAGCAATCACACAATAATTTGTCACTTACTTCCAACCACTGGCTTCCAGCTGGCTCTGTTGATGATGCCTTGGCCTCCGGTGACATCATCACCATGGCAGGAGCCTCGGTACGTCTCCGTCATGGTCAGGTGGCTGTGGGCGTAGGACATGGCCAACCAGCGAAACATGGCGTCATCAGGAGTCTCCCTCAGAGCTCCTTCATTCTGACGCTGAATCCGAGCCCAGGTCTCCTCGCTCATCTCAGAATTAACTCTCCAACGCCGGCTGTCAGTCAGCTTGTACACAAATACATCCCAGGATTACTCTGAGAGTTCAACCAATTAATCTGCTGAATTTTGTCCTTCGTTAGATGAGCCTTACAGAAATCGGTGGACGCTGCATGTCAAAAGGGTAAAGCACCATTTTTTCTCCACTTTGCAAGTTGGCGCCCAACACAAATGGGTTTCGCTCCATCCAGGAAATAATAGCTTTTGTCTCGACTGCAAGCTAAGAGAAGCACAAAGCAGAGAGATTCTAAGCCTTGAATACAAACCTAGCATTTAAAAACGTGACCCCTGGTGTTACAAAAACTCACAGAACCATTAAGAAAGTTTTCTGGAAGGGGGATGTGATGATTGGGCACCACGCGGGGCACCCAGCCTCTGTCCTCAGCTCCCCACAAGATGCTGTTGAGATCTGGAAAGTTCTGAAAGATGTCGTAACCTTCTTCAGTCCAGTGACCCAGGGCCCAGTTCCCCATCTCTGAGCCCTGCAGGGCAGAAGGAAAAATGAAGCTGAACAAGCTTGTTCCAGCTAAAATACAATAATTAGCTGTAGACAGTTCGCCATACACTGCACAGCCAACAACAACAACGACAACAAAAAAGAGTCTCCACCTGGATGTAATTAAGGTCTATGATGTGGGGTTGCTGCAGGTGGTCAGGTCTAAGTTCAACAACAGTTTGTGCTCACAGAATGAGGTCAGCTGACCACCGGAATATACTGAATAAGCAGGTTATTCCATCAGTGGATTGTTTCTTCCCTGATGGCACGACCATATTCCAAGATGACAATGTCAGGATTCACAGGGCTGGAATTATGAAAGAGTGGTTCAGGGAGCAGGACACATCATTTTCACTCATGTATTGGCTCCACAGAGTCCATGAGAATCTTTCGGATGTGCTGGAGAAAGTCAGACTCTACCATCATCAATGCAAGATCTTGGTGAAAAAGTAATGCAACACTGGATGGAAATAAATCGGATATTGCGGAAGCTTATTGAAACAACGCCACAGAGAATGCGTGCCATAATCAAAGCTAAAGTTGGTCCAACAAAATATTAGAGGGTGTCCATTTTATGGCCAGACAGTGTATTATTAGCAAGCCAGGGAACATTTTAATTTTAGACAACTAAAGTAAATAAAACACAAGTGGTCTCAGTTGTAGGCCCTGAGGAACTCCCTCTGTTGTGTTAAAGTAGCAGGAAGTGATCCTGTCTGCCTGTCAGAATAAATTGATTTAAATATTTGAACTAAAGATCTTCTGCACAGGTTAAAGCTGGTGCTTTCTTCCAGTACACACACACACACACACACACACACACACACACACA
>NW_013954339.1:17230-22821 GCF_001266775.1 Austrofundulus limnaeus | reverse complement strand
CCTTAACCCCATAGAAAATCTATGGGGTATTGTGAAGAAGAAGATGCAATACACCAGACCCAACAATTCAGAAGAGCTACAGCTAAAAGCCACTATTAGAGCAACCTGGGCTATCATAACACCTGAGCAGTGCCACAGACTGATCGACTCCATGCCACGCCGCATTGCTGCAGTAATACAGGCCAAAGGAGCCCCAACTAAATACTGAGTGCTGTACATGCTCATACTTTTCATGTTCATACTTTTCACCAAAATGTGTTCCAACTATTGAGTGAAAGCTTTCTCCTGGGTGGTGAAGGGAGGAGGAGGAGCAGTGTGGTTTTCCTCTGGGTCATGAAACAGTGAACTGGATCTTCAGCTTTGCCATGTTTCTAAGGGGGTAATGGGAAATGGACTGCCTAGTTTCAGTGCGTTTTGTGGGTCTGGGAGAACTTCCGACTCGTTTTTTTCAGACATTCTGTGGAGGTGCTGAAGAATTTGAGGTGCCAGGGTCACTTTTTTGAGGGCTTTTTGGTCCTTGTCTTACCAAAGCAATAGACTTGTCTTCATTCTCAGCATAAGGTTGTCTTTGATCTTGTTTGTAGTGTTTCTGGACAGAACCTGAAGGCACGGATGTGTCTGGTTTGGTAACCTCGGTCTCATTTCTGATGTTTGCAGAGGATGAACCTTTGACACCTTCAAGCCGTAATCTTTAAATCTGAGTCAGTTCTCATCACTTTGCTTGAAGAACTTTTCTGTCATTAACATAACTGGTTGCTGATTAGCTGCCTCAGGAGTTCAGGTTATCACGAAAACATGTCAGGTAGGCCTAATCTTTTTTTGAAAACAGAAAGTGTAGCAGAAATCAGATCATTATTTAGCTCATGTGTAAGTCTGTTGTGAAAATTCAGCGTACCATCTCGTAGGCCAGCTCGTATGCATCAGGGTTCAGCGAGGGCACCAAGTGGATCCTCACTCCGTCCACCAGGCGGCGCACTCTCGGGTTTTCATCGTTATACTCTTTGCACAAGAACTGCATCAGCAGCAGGAGAAGCTCTCGACCCAGAGCCTCATTGCCATGGAGGCCAGCTGTGTAGCGAAATTCTGGCTCGCCTAAAAACACGCGGATATCAGCATCAATTTGAATAAAAAAATATAAAACCATCAGTTTGCTGACCACATTTTCTCCAGTATTTTAAACAATCAATTTTACTTTTGGATTTATGCTATTTCAATCAAAAGGTTTCAAAATAAAACCTCCCACCAGTCTCGTGCTCTCCTGGGTTATCGGAGATCTCCATGGCGTACATCTTCAGACCCTGGGAGCTTTTACCGATGTTGTAGATCCTGGTGATGTTGGGACACTCCTCGTTAATCATCTTCATCATCTGAAATTTGCAGAAATTACATTTTTATTGTTGGTAGAATGGTGTGTTTAAACAATTTGATGGGTTTTATTTAAAAACCAACCTGTCTCATGTCTTTGTAGTTGTGATGCTTGAAGTCCAGGTCGTCAGAGGGATCAACCTCATTTTCACTCTGATAGCTGCCTGTTAGAAGAAACAAAGGGATCTTATCTCTGTATCAGAAAACAATGACTGAGTCTGCTTGAATAAGCTGAATTGCTGCTTTTCATAGCTCAGTCTTTAGATATTTATTCAAGATTTGCATTTAAATGTTTATAAGTTTGAAATAGCTTACTTTGGAACAACTGAACAGAACTGGCAATAATTAAAAAACACTGACACATTCTACTTCCAAGGTTGTGCGGTTCATGTTGTGAAACAGACTGTTGTGTCTCTTCACTGCTGGGTGAAACCAATTAGAGTCCAAGCTTGGCAAACAGCAGAGGTTTTCCTTCCAGGGAAGGGTGACATATTACTGTTTGGAATGAAAAAGGTCTGACTTTAAGGGAAAACAAAATCCCCCTCTTTCAAAAGCTCCTGACACTTCTTGGCTTCTCAGCTGCTGAACAAGGTTGGATTTTCAGCAGGAGAAAGCAGATAACTGCACCGGGGTACTGGGGTCAGGGGGAGGTTAATGATGTCAATATGCAGTGATTTAAAAAACATTTACACCCCTTGAACTTTTTCACATTTGCAGTATTATGATTTGAGAAGAAGCTGAGGATCCCATGGTAACTCTGGAGGTCATGGTCTGGGGAACATGGTCCGTCCATCTGTAAACTGTCTCTTGTTTGGACCAGAACATCTGATCCACTCAAAATATTTTTAATGAAACTTGATAAACGTATGTTTCATCACCAGATGGAGTCTTAAAAGGGCAATATTATGTGTTTCTCAGGCATACATTTAAATACTATACCATAATAAAGTATCTATGTCACTTTTAGCTGTTATTAAAATGCTGTTTTTATGTTTAACAGGGTTCCTGCAGATCCTTAAAAAGTCTTAAAAGTCATTGAATTCATCAATCCAAAAATAAGGCCTTTCTTAGCCTTAAAATGTCTTAAATCAATCTTTCAGAAGTCTTAAAAATGTTAACACATTAAATAGGATGACTGTAATTCATCTCAAATAATAAAATAAATGTTAACATTTATTTTTTTAAATATTCACATGCAGACATTCCCGTTTGACATCACTTCCTGTTACTTCACATGCAAATATCTCAGCAATTGTCCATCTGAGCATCGTGAAATTTGTTTTGCAATATGTAAATAATGTCTTTCCAAAAAAGCATTAACTTTTCTTACAACTGTTGATGTCACATGCACTTTAAGGTTTCATCTACAGAAAATTGGGGTTAAGACCCCACTGTGGGTCCTAAAATAACAAATTTTGTGTTGTTAAACTGACTGCTAAGAATGTTTTGGCCATAAGTATTTAATGAAAAAGCAGTTCGATTTGGATTAAAACAAATGGTCTATTAGCAAAATATTTGAATATTTCAATGAAAAATACCTTTATTCATGAGTTGCTGCTATAGTTTTTTTGTCATTTGTGTTTATTATGAAATTGGTCTTAAATTTAATTTCACTTGTCATTAAAAAGTCTTTAAAAGTCTTAAATTTAACTTGCTTTTAACTGTAGGAACCCTGTTTAAATAGAAAATAAACTTATCTTCTCATCACTTCCTCTTCTAAACGCCTTGAAATTGGCCTCTGTCTCTTTAAGAACCACCTTCGCTTCTGTCTCGCCCATTTCGGTGCGGGGGCGGAAAATATATTTCCTCAAAGGTATTTTTAATCTGAAAAGAGCTTCACTGAGTGAGAACTAATGTTAGGAGCTCAGCAGACAGTTTAAGTTTCACTTTCACTTTCAGGAGTCATGAGTGAGGTGGTGGGGTGGGGGTGCTCTGCCATGAGGAAGTTCGGCTTAAAGACACGTCCCAAGGGCGTTTCTGGTACCAAAAGGCGTTTCTAGTCCCCACCTGTCGTTTTGCTCCTCAGCATGGCTTCCTAAAAACACTGCAGGATTTCTCAAACATGCATGAATGAGTCAAAGCAAGGCTTTGGGCATGTTTTTTATGAGAGTATAACATTATACATGATATAAAACTCAAAAAAGTTGATTTTACATAATATTGCCCCTTTAATGTGTGACCACTGCAGGGTATCTGGTGTTTATGTGATCTGACCTCAAAACTAAGGTTAAACATAAAAAGCAACAGCCTGCAAATGTTTTATGATTTATGAAAACATAGTTTGATTTTTAAGTTGCTTGGAGATAATCAGGCCTTTGCTACAGATAACTGTAGAATAGTTTAACAGGCGTAAAATGTGCCATATGTTGTAATAAAGGTGCTTTAATGCTTCTGCACTTCCTCCCCTAATCACAGTGTTAAGTGTATAAAATGACTTTTCATACCTTTGACTAAAAAATATTTTGAAAAAAATCAGAGTTTTTGAGTCTGTTATATTTTATAACTTACATATATATTGAAAACTTACTCAAATGTACAGTATATACTAAATCCCATACCAGTAGGTTGTGTTAATAAAACATAATTATCATGTTTATAAGATGAGTAGCTATTTGTCAGGGTGGATATAAGATTTCCTGTTGGTGGTTTGTGTTGCTTTGATGAGGGTTTCTGTCATACTGACTGGGCAGCTGGCAGGCCAGGACCTCAGCTCTCAGACACAGGCTGCCGTTCCAGCTCTGAGGCAGGATCCGGATGTACCGAGCCACCACAGAACCGGCAAACTGACTCATCACCGGCGTGTCCTTATCCACGTTCCCATAGAACAGCTGCAGGACAGGGTTACGGATCCATGAGAGAGGCAGACACCGTGAAACTGATTTATTGTTGTTGTGCTTTTTGTTCAGTTTCCACTCACCCATTCAGCGTAGCCATCATGAAGCACCGTCCAATCATGGCTGTCGTTACTGAAGGCCACAAAGTAGGACGACACAAAATCCTCACTGAAATTTAAATGTCAGTTATTAGCTCATTATCACTGAACCAAGATACCTTTTAATATAGTAACAACATAGATAGTTTTTTAAATATTTATTCATCTACAATAATTTAGTGAGTTAGTTTGTGCAAATATTATGAGGCAACTGTGAGGTCACTCAGCTTTGAAGCTACTAACAAGTTGCATATTTCTACCAACAGCTCTTTACTTGTTGAGATGCATGTACCTGAATCCTGATCCACTCTTTGTCCAGAAACTCATGAATCCAAACTGTTTAAAAGCTTTGTCTTCTCAGGATAACAGACCCTGAATCTGTCACTAGAAATATTTAAATTTTTTCATGTTTTTTTTCTTCATCATAAAAAGGCCAGGAATTAGGGAAACATAAATAGGAAATCCCTGATGAGGATAATGACTCGCTGAGAGATTCAAATAAGGAATGTTTAGAGTTTTAGAGATTAAGGTTTTTCTGCGTGGGAACTGAACAGAAAATGCAAGTAAACAATATTTTTGGTGCAAGAAATACAATTAAGTAGGAGTTAAACTGTGTAGAAAAACTGTGAGATTTTTTTTTGCTTGTCTGAAGTGATGCAGAATGTGTTTGGCCACCCCACCAACCACTCCATTCATTTGAGGAAACTACACTTTTAAGAAAAATAAAATCTAGAAAATTTAGTTTCCTCAAATGATTGGGGTGGTGGCTGGTTTATAAATAGTGGTGTCATCTTGGATTTTGATGTGGTAGCCCAATTTTTGAAAGGAACCTTTTAGCCACACACCAACATTGAAGCTATTACCTCACTTATCTTTCAAGTTATGGTGCTCACTACAGCAGACAAACAGCACTTCCAATTTCCTCTTTTCTATCTGCAACTGGACCCAACAAGGCGGGCTGAGGTAAGGTTTTGCTCAAATGCTAATGGACTCTTGTTTCAACAAAGACTAAAGCTTACAGTATGTATGATACATATGTATGTAAAAATCTAAAATTAAATATACTTATCTTTCATAAAACTTGAATCAAAATACTATATATCATAAATCTTAGAATTAAACTTTCAGAAAAAAATAACAATTAAACATCTCAACTCATGGCCACACCACTACCATGAATCAGCATTTTCTGAGATTTAAGATTTAGATATGATTTAGGATATATATTTAGATTTAATATTTAGATTAAACATGTATGTGTATGCATGTATGTATATGTGTATATATATGTATA
>NW_013954339.1:15553-17220 GCF_001266775.1 Austrofundulus limnaeus | reverse complement strand
ATATAATTTTAAAGACTTGAGATATACATTTAGATCTAAGATTTAAAGATAAATGTTTAGATTTGGATTTAACATTTATAATTGGCATTTTCCACGAAATGTGAGAAAAGTTCACTAAATGTGAAAAAAGTCTGGTAATTTATTTTCCCGTTGAATTTTTACATTCAGTACCCTATAGATTGTTTGGATGGATGAATCCTCATCATGCAGCTGAACAGACAGAGGAGCTGTTGGTAGTTACCTGCTATATGTAGCTTTTTGACTGGCTACTGTGTGATGTCACAGTAACCCTTCCATTTAAATCACATTGAACTCATTTCTGGTGTCTTCAAGTCTAAAACATTACTAACTATAAAAATATAGAGAAGTATGGCATTTTCAGCTTTTAACGAAAAGCCTCTGCCAGGAATATGAACTTCTGTTTGAATAATTGTGTCATCTGAAAGTGACAATATTATAAATTTCAGATGTTTCCGAGACTGGTTTAAGACAATACCTTTCGCCTCTCACTGAGTCATTGACTCATCAGTCTTGTCATAATTGTGTTCGGTTTCTTTCTGTGAAAAGATCTCATGAAGAGAAGACTGAACATGACTCACTGCTGGTCTGAATTCCTTCCCTGAGTGATAACACCACTGAACTCCACTTCTCTGCGAGCATCCACCTGAAACCAGTGGTCCTTTTCTTCAGGCTCTGCACACCAGGCACCACCGTAAAGGTCGTTCTCATTCTCAGAGCTCTGCACACATCAACTTATAATTCTGTACAATCACATTTCACAAATCTTACTAACTGATTTCCATGTCACTGAGCTAAGAAAGTATTTGATACACAAGCAAACATGATTTAGTTATTGCGAATTGATTGTAAGCACAGCAGTAAGATGGTTCGTGAAGTTTTGCACTCATCTCAGTTAAGATGTGGCTAACTCCTCTTTACAGAAACTCTCCAAATTCTTTCTGTTCTTTCTTTCAAATCTTTCTGTTTCTGAACTGGAGCTTGACATCTTGAAGCTATAACTTCCTTCACAGCTTGTCAGAAAGATGAGGTCTGTAAACTGGCTTCGACCACTCCATGACCAAAATGTGACAATCCTCTGTTACCCTGGTGGTGTTTTTGGGTCATTAGTTTTCCATCTTCAGTGCTCTGGTTCATGGAGGAGGGCTCTCATCCAGTACCTTTACACTACATGGTTCCTCAGTGCAGTGAAGTCATCTTGTACCTTAAATGGAAAGCAGTACTGAAACAAAATGTTTTCATCTTCATGTTTGACTGTAGGGATGGTGTTCTTCAGGTCCTGCAGAATTTCTGTTCCTCCTAACACAACAGATGAAGCTGAAGTTAAAGCCTGATTTTGGTCTCAGCAGACCTCAAAATTTTCTCCAGTCCTGTCTGAATCATTTAGATGTTTTCTGGTAAACTTAAGATGGACCTGTAGATGTGCCTCAGTGAGCATGAGGACCATGTGAGCAAAAAAATAAATAAGAAAAAATAAATATAAACGCAACGTAGTATGTAATCAGTGGTGGTCTTGTTGTCTGTGGACACAGTGTTACCAGTGGTGGTCTTGGTGTCTGTGGACACAGTGTTACCAGTGGTGGTCTTGTTGTCTGTGGACACAGTGTTACCAGTGGTGGTCTTGTTGTCTGTGGACACAGTGTTACCAG
>NW_013954339.1:0-15543 GCF_001266775.1 Austrofundulus limnaeus | reverse complement strand
GTGTTACCATTGGTGGTCTTGGTGTCTTTGGTCCCATTGTTACCAGTGGTGGTCTTGGTGTCTTTGGTCCCATTGTTACCAGTGGTGGTCTTGGTGTCTTTGGTCCCAGTGTTATCAGTGGTGGTCTTCTTTGGTCCCACTGTTACCAGTGGTGGTCTTGGTGTCTTTGATCCCAGTGTTACCAGTGGTGGACTTGTTGTCTGTGGACTCAGTGTTACCAGTGGTGGTCTTGGTGTCTGTAGACATTGTGTTACCAGTGGTGGTCTTGTTGTCTGTGGACTCAGTGTTACCATTGGTGGTCTTGGTGTCTTTGGTCCCATTGTTACCAGTGGTGGTCTTGGTGTCTTTGGTCCCAGTGTTATCAGTGGTGGTCTTCTTTGGTCCCACTGTTACCAGTGGTGGTCTTGGTGTCTTTGAACATTGTGTTACCAGTGGTGGTCTTGTTGTCTGTGGACTCAGTGTTACCAGTGGTGGTCTTGGTGTCTGTAGACATTGTGTTACCAGTGGTGGTCTTGTTGTCTGTGGACTCAGTGTTACCATTGGTGGTCTTGGTGTCTTTGGTCCCATTGTTACCAGTGGTGGTCTTGGTGTCTTTGGTCCCAGTGTCACCAGTGGTGGTCTTGTTGTTTGTGGACTCAGTGTTACCAGTGGTGGTCTTGGTGTCTTTGGTCCCAGTGTTACCAGTGGTGGTCTTGGTGTCTTTGGTCCCAGTGTTACCAATGGTGATCTTGGTGTCTGTGGACACAGTCTTACCAGTGGTGGTCTTGGTGTCTTTGGTCCCAGTGTTACAAGTGGTGGTCTTGTTGTCTGTGGACACAATGTTACCAGTGGTGGTCTTGTTGTCTGTGGACACAATGTTACCAGTCGTGGTCTTGTCCGTGGACACAGTGTTACCAGTGGTGGTCTTGGTGTCTTTGGTCCCAGTGTTACCAGTGGTGGTCTTGTTGTCTGTGGACAGTGTTACCAGTGGTGGTCTTGGTGTCTGTGGACACAGTGTTACCAGTGGTGGTCTTGTTCTTTGTAGTGGATAAATTGGAATGGAAGATGTTGATTTTGTGGACAGGTCTGCTTCTCAGCACAATGAGTTGAAGTCAAGAGAGTCTGAAGTCAGTAGGTGGATCGGTGTTAATCCACAGGTACATTGGTCTTTAGCTAGTCTACGGGAGCTTAAATCCTGTCTTGGTTGAAACAGCTTACCACCCTGCTTCCAACAAAGTTTTCTTCATCAATAATTCATCAAGATCCAGGACTTTTTGCTCAGTATCATGGGATTATTTAGTAAATTTTATGTATTACATTGACTTGTAGTTGATTTTCTATCTTTCTTCAACAAAATACAACTACATCAACTCTGAGGGTGTTGATTTCTTTGTAAGCAGTGAAAATATTACAACATATTCTGAACTATACTGTATGCAGTGATTTAGGTAAGGTGGCTCCCTTTTATTCAGAGCTACATTTTCTCAGTTTAGTAGCCCCCCTGTGTTGATGGGATTTATGCTTTATTAGAGTACCTGCATGTTGAGTCGACCCCTCTGAGCCGAGAAGCCATGGTGAGACTGAGACGAAGCCTGAAGCTGGTCATCCTCCACCCGGTGAGACTCCAGGCCCAGAGGAGGACAGACTGTGAGGAAGAACAGCCCAAATTAAACTGACACAGTTTCAGTGAAACTAATGTTAGAAGATGAAGACGTTTGTGTTGAAATGAACACAAATGAGACTCGACTTTAAGGTAAGGAAGTAAATCTGGTACTTTTTGGCTCAGCTGCTACTGAAGTCTGCTTCAGTCTCTCCTCTTCTTCCTCCTCCCACTTCTTCTTCATCCGCTCAGCTTTTATGTAACAAGAAAACAATGTGTCAGAACAGATTTGCACATGGACGCTGCTCACCAGCCACCAACACAGAAAACACTTGTTTCCACTGCTCGTCTCCTGTGTTCTTTAGCTGAACTGTATATTTAATTCTCTTTGAACAGGCGTTCTGGGTAGATTTCTGTCTTTTTTTACTGTAAACACTGAGTCATTTACCAAATTCATCCTTTCTGTGACCTCCTGATATGCCATCACCCCTCTGATGTTTGAGGTTTATGTAACGATTCAAGAAGCCAATAATTCCCACCTTTGTCTGCCTTCTCTTTCCGAGCTCTTTCCTCCTCCTCTTCTTGTTTCTTCAGAGCCACTGTCAAAAAAATAATGCGAGTCATCTGCCTGCCACACTGAGGACCTGTGTTTAATGTTAGTTCAGTTGTTGACAAGAAACAGACATACAGTCAGTGTAGTCATAGTCCTCATACCAGGGACCTGCGTATGGGGCCGTGGTTTCCTCTGAAACAGATGAAAATTGCTTTGTTCCACCACCACTCTTTCATAAAGCACATAGATGTAGTTTTATGATGAGAAAAATTACAATAAAAAATAAATAAACTGAAATATATAAATCACAGTTTTATTGGCCTTTATGGACTGTAAACTGAGAAACTAAAACGAAAAAAAATTAAAACAGGAGCACCTCAGATGATTACTCTGCAACTAAAACTTACATCAAATAGTCACAACAACAACAACAACACAGTGTAACACAGTACCTGGTATATACATGATGACTTCAGTAGTTGTGATTTCTGTCTTCTTTTTAACATCTGTAAAGGTTTAAACACATTTATAAACATGAAATTCAAATTTTCTGGATAAAGCTTTGCAGTTGATTGTTAATTATGAAAACAAAATTCTTTGAAGAAATGCATACCACCCAGTGGCGGATCTAGGATTTGTCTGAGTAAGGGGCCATCAAGGGGCCAATATTCATAGAGGAGCCAAGTATTTGTCAGCACACAAGTCCCTGGTTTTGGTAAGGTCTATATGTTTAACCAGTCACACATTTAAACACTTGTTATATAATTTAAAAAAGTGCTTGCACAGTAAATTCTCCTTATCAATTTTACATGCATTTTTATAGTACATAGATAAAACACTTTCAAACACAGCATGTGAGAGAATCCACCTATCATTTGTGAGTTGAAAGACTTTTTCTGCAGGATTGTTCAAATTTTAAAAACAGAAAAAACTTTTGTCAGCTTTCATTCATGCTGGACTTTTCTGTTTGCCTCATCATCGCCTCTAGTGTTTGGACATGGAACTGCACCCAGCATCATCACTATTGGGCAAAGGACAGATGAGTGACAGGACAAGGACACTTCAGGGGTCCAGTCAAATTTCAGCAGGGGCCAATGCCCCTGTGGCCCCGCCCCGAGAACCACCCCTGTTACCACCAGCAAAAAAGCAACAAAAGTGGTCAAGATATTTGGGAGTCAATCTGATTCAGAGTTAACTGACCTTAGTAAACCCAAAAATGTCTTTCACTCATTTTTTTAAACTTGTAGCTCAGTTTTGCAGCTTAGTTTGGTTGTGTTAGCTGAAATACCCCTGATCAGTAGCAGATCAAAGTTTGGTGTAAAAGGAGGCAGCTGATATAGCTCTGTTTCAGCACTGCTGGGCCTTGGACCGATTAAGCATTAAAACCAGTTAGGTCTTACCCAGGCCCGGTTCCACTGGCTCCTCCAGGGTCCACTCTGGGTCTACGGGCTTCACTGTGGTCAGGTCTGGTTCCACAGGCTCCTTCAGGTTCAGTTCTGGTTCTCCAGGCTTTATCGGGTTCAGATCTGACTTTGGGGTCACAAGTTGATTTACTGAAATGTTTGAAAAAGTCAAACAAAGATTTTTTAAACACTCAAATCTTTTTATCCCAAGAGACCAAATGACTAAACAGAGTAAGACCAAAATAATCATCATTTAAAGCTAAACCTTGTCCAGGTTTAATTATATATTTTTCATTTTCCCTTGAGCCAAAATAAATGTTTAAAATGAACTCACACGTGTCCAGGCTGAGTTTCTCCTTTTCCTGCTCCACAGAGAGAGGCTGGCGGTCCGGCTGCACTGTGGTGGTAGTTTTGGGCTTTGGCGCCTTTGGCTTCTTTGTTGGCTTTGGTGGTTTTGGTTTTTTGGTGGGTTTTGGTGGTTTTGGCTTCTTAGTAGGCTTTGGAGCTTTCTGTTTCTTTGCTTTAGCCTCTTTTTCTGCGGCCTTCTTTGCCCTGGCTTCAGAAAAATGTAGAAATGATTAGATAATGAAATCCATGGTGTTTTCTTTACACATATTTATTAAAGTACTTTCTTTATGGTCTCTTTGTTCAGTGTTTTTACTGCAACAATAAAACTTCAGAAATACAACAAATTTGACTGGATTCCAGACAAACTGCTGGTCTTTAAAGAACAAAGACAACAAAATAACAATGGAACGTTAGTTTTTCCTCGGCCGGTGGGTTGTTTCACAGTTTCTCCCGAATTTACTAGTGAGAGAACGGACATCTGCTCTGTGTGGGTCTCGGTCCAGTTCTGACCTGTTTCTGTGACAGTAGAAAAACAGGATTTTGGGTTTAGAAGAAGCTCACGAGGATAAAATGAACATGTAAAAGTCAGAGTTAAGTTAAAATTAGTACAAGTGGGGAAAACAACTGTCCATCTGTCAACACGAGGAACATTTAAAATACTTTCATCTCTCAAATATTTCTACAGCTGAAAAAAAAGTTTTCTCAGTTAAAGGTTTCCTGGAGGAACATTTAATGTTGAACATGTTCCAGTCAGGTTTTAAAACTCACCACAGGCCTCAATCCATTCTGTCAGGCTTTTTAATTCAGTCTTTAGGATAATGGACTCCAGTGAGTTTGTAGTGTAGGGGTCACCTCGAGTTACATTATCAAGGAAACTGTCTTGGACTCTCAGTCCTCTGATGGGCCTTCGAGGGGACAAAACTCTGTTCCACTTAGAACTGTATTTAGACCACCTCAGGTCGCTTTAACCATTCAAAGAGACATTCTCTCCCTCCTAAATCAGATAAAAAAGACAGAAGAATCTTCTCTTATTTGATTTATTGTTCTCTTAACTGAAAGTATTACGCATTTTGATAATCAGAGAATGTTTATCAAAGTTACAGGAGAAGAGAGGACAGATCTCTTTTCTCCCTCAGTATGATTTCAGCTATGTATGGTTTTTCTGTGGGAAAAATTCTTATTTAACTAAAATAATCTTTATGGTTTAAGTTGATGAAATATCAATGTTTTACTTGTCTGAATCATATTTGAAAATGTTTTGAACTTGAAGCAATTCATTTTTCTTTCAGTTATGTTTTAAATGCTGTAAGTACTCATCAGATAATTTAAATGGGTTATGAAATGTTTTGTTCTGAACCACACAACAGCAATAATCTTTGTTTTAGTTCCAGGAGGACAGCCAGTTCTGAAACTAACACGTTTCCTTGATAACTTCTTTTTCTAATCTAACCTTCCAGAGGGCGGACCATAGATTCTCTAAGCTTTTAGAAACTAACAGTTCCCGCCTGGCTGACAGAACAGTAAGGTGACGGACCGCCGTCAGCTACCGTAACAGCTAGATTCTCTCCGGGGAATCAAAAGCTGAAAACTGTGTCAGGTTTGGCCCCTTCACGCCAACGGGGAAACCTCACAGTGTGGAAAACCACGCCTGGTTTATCCACCTTCAGAAACTCTCCAGACTGAAGTTTTATTTACAACCTGGGTTCCAGTCGAGGCTTTGCCTTCTTTTTACGGCTGACGTGGTAAATCAAGTAGACCTACACGCCTGGGTCACTCTGGTGGACTGGCCTAAGCGGATTCTCTCAGCAGAAGCCCCCACCTACCTGACAGGTGACAGAACATCATCTCAAGGTAAAAGCTGGCTGTGTGTGACGTTGAGGTCTGACCAAAGCTGAGCACAGAACGCTTCGCCCTTCTGGTTAAAACCACATTATTTAAGATAAAGTATAAGAAAGCTAACACCTTTCTTCAAACTTTTCTTAAACTCTTCCTTGCCAACCCTAAGATAACTTACCTCAAATGTCTGCTATTTAATACCTAAACTGACGTTTGTGTTTCTATTTAAGTGTGGTTAACAATTAAGAAGTTAAAAGCTTGTTATTGTTGGTCCCAAAACTTTTATAGGAAATTAATTGTTCACAATCAGGTGTACTCTATAGTCAATTTTGTATGATTTGTAAAATAAACGATCGCATATCATGGTTCAAATCATCATTCATTGATTGAGAGTTACTTTTTGTGTCCATTCATTTTTGCACTAAAGGGATGTTTATCCAAAATAAAAAAGTGATCCCTTGCTAATTAAATTACTCTTATAACCTTGTTATAAGAAGAGTAAGCTAAACCCTTACAGTAGTTAATGTGAGGATCCAATAGTTCAGTCAGCTCACAGCAAACAGATCCACTTCAGCTTCAGGACCAACAGAATATAAACTAGATGGTCTGTTCCAGTGGGTCTGTGCTCAACAGTAACAGGAACAGGAACAGTGTTCAGGTGGGAAACAGCATCAAAAAGAACAAATGGCAAACTTGAGTTTTCATTTTAGCTAATGTTTCACATTGAGAAGTTTTTCAGAGAGCTGCTTTTTTTTACTTTATAGCAGATGTCCCAGTTGATCAGTTTCTATTGATAACTATTGGACCAAAAATCCCATTCAAAGACACAAACCTGGTCCATTTCTGTCTCCTGGGCAGGACTGGACATTTTTAGAAGAGTCCTAATTTTGTAAATAATAAAGAAAACTTTAAAAGAGTGAATTATGTATTTTCCAGGCACATAGTTCAGTTCCATACCATAGTCAAGTAAGTCTGTTACCTTCAGTTGTTATGAAAAAGCTGTATATATATCAAAAATAAATATGACTTTGCATCAAATCTAAACACCTTGAAATTGGTCTCTGTTTCTTCAAGAATCTCCTACTGTTTCAGACATTCCCACTTCAGCACATCTTCAAACAATGCTTTGAGGGAGGGGTGCTCTGTGGGGCAGGAGCTCGGCTGCACACTGAGCTTCAGGGAGGAGCTTTGTGTAAATGGGCGGTGCTTTGTACCAGTATGTGTTTAGGCAGCTCCACATGGCTACAGGAGATTCAAGGATTTCTCAAACATGCATGAATGCGTCAAAGCAGCACTCTGGGTATGTTTTTGATGAGGGAATGACATTATAACATGACATGTAGCTTAAAAAAAAGAGTTGGTTTTGCATAATACCCCAACTTAAAAAAAGACTAAGTAAGATTTTCTGTGTATTTTCCTGCAGTAAGGTAAGTTGATCCAATGGATTACAAACATTCAAATACACAAAACAGGGTTTAGTTTAATGATCCATTTTATAACCTATTCTGAAAACAGAGAAAGCTTTTGAGTGATGTGATGCAGTCAAACTGTAACTAACATAAAACAGGTATAATAACATCACAGAGAGAAGAGAAAACAAAGTTTCAAGTTTAACACACATAGTGATGGTCAAACATCAGGAAAAACTGTACGACTGATCATTTATATCAACAACTGATACATTTTAGTTCTTTGGTTATGATGTAATTTAGTGCATGTTTTTCATTATCAGCAGAAACACTGGAACAAGATGCTTTTTCTTTTGTTTAATCTAGTAAATAAATAGAAATAAATGATTGAACAGGTGTCTTGTTTGAACCATGAGAGGATAAATTCAGTCTGTAAATAACATAAATACTGTAAAGTCCATCAAAATGTTTGTTTTTGCAGCTTATGTGTTTCACTGGTACCCTGCCTCCGCTCTGTGAGGAGTGTACTACAGACTAATTACAGCTGTGAGCTGACAGATTACAAAATGTGTTGCAAAAACTAAATTCCTGTCCAGAATTTAATAAAACAAAAAAGAAAGCCTGCTTGACAAAAAATATGTAAAAAAAATCCCTCAGTAGGAGATACTTACAGAAGTTTTTATTTATTTTTAAACATAGAATTTATTTGCTTGAGTTTCAGAAAACCATCTGAATTTGAAAAAAAAATTCTCTGACTAAAAGTTATGTGCACTTGGATCAACTCAACTCACGACTTGAGACTAAGTTTTAGGCAACAGCCTCTGTTAAAGCTAAACACTAAAAATAACTTGTAAGGTTTACTTGAGAAAATCCTGTAAACGATTTGCACTAACATTTAAGTAAATTTAAATGCTACAAATTCATGTAATATTTACTTTCATCATTATCTAGTAAAAGTTATTAAGAATATAGTTAAAGATTTATAAATAAATCAGGTAAATTTTACTTGATTTGCTGAATTAAATCGTGTAACATATACTTCATCAAATTAAGAAAACCTTTCCTGATTTATTCACAAATCTTTAACTATATTCTTAATAGCTTTTACTAGATAATGATGAGTAAATATTACATGAATTTGTAGCATTTAAATTTACTTAACAAACAGTGCAAATTGTTTACAGGATTTTCTCAAGTAAATCTTACAAGTTCTTTGTAACAGTGCACATGTGTCAAGCACAATATACACTCACTGGCCACTTTATTAGGTACACCACGCTAGTAACGGGTTGGACCCCCTTTTGCCTTCAGAACTGCCTCAATTCTTCGTGGCATATATTCAACAAGGTGCTGGAAGCATTCCTCAGAGATTTTGGTCCATATTGACATGATGGCATCACACAGTTGCCGCAGATTTGTCGGCTGCACATCCATGATGCGAATCTCCCGTTCCACCACATCCCAAAGATGCTCTATTGGATTGAGATCTGGTGACTGTGGAGGCCYTTTGAGTACAGTGAACTCATTGTCATGTTCAAGAAACCAGTCTGAGATGATTCCAGCTTTATGACATGGCGCATTATCCTGCTGAAAGTAGCCATCAGATATTGGGTACATTGTGGTCATAAAGGGATGGACATGGTCAGCAACAATACTCAGGTAGGCTGTGGCGTTGCAACGATGCTCAATTGGTACCAAGGGGCCCAAAGAGTGCCAAGAAAAGATTCCCCACACCATGACACCACCACCACCAGCCTGAACCGTTGATACAAGGCAGGATGGATCCATGCTTTCATGTTGTTGACGCCAAATTCTGACCCTACCATCCGAATGTCGCAGCAGAAATCGAGACTCATCAGACCAGGCAACGTTTTTCCAATCTTCTCTTGTCCAATTTCGATGAGCTTGTGCAAATTGTAGCCTCATTTTCCTGTTCTTAGCTGAAAGGAGTGGCACCCGGTGTGGTCTTCTGCTGCTGAAGCCCATCTGCCTCAAAGTTCGACATGTTGTGTGTTCAGAGATGCTCTTCTGCCTACCTTGGTTGTAACGGGTGGTTATTTGAGTCACTGTTGCCTTTCTATCAGCTCGAACCAGTCTGCCCATTCTCCTCTGACCTCTGGCATCAACAAGGCATTTCTGCCCACAGGACTGCTGCTCACTGGGTGTTTTTTCTTTTTTGGACCATTCTCTGTAAACCCTAGAGATGGTTGTGCGTGAAAATCCCAGTAGATCAGCACCAGCCCTTCTGGCACCAACAACCATGCCACGTTCAAAGGCACTCAAATCACCTTTCTTCCCCATACTGATGCTCAGTTTGAACTGCAGGAGATTGTCTTGACCATGTCTACATGCCTAAATGCACTGAGTTGCCGCCATGTGATTGGCTGATTAGAAATTAAGTGTTAACGAGCAGTTGGACAGGTGTACCTAATAAAGTGGCCGGTGAGTGTAGTAGCATGACACCTCACAGCTACAGAGAGAGGTGTAGCTTTTGTTGTAGTTCAAGACTTCACCACCAGGTAGTGGTTTTGAAGAACCTAATTGGATTCTTCTTCATGAACAACACAGACAAAGTGAAACTCACAGGTCTTATTAATGACTAGGCCTACCACTCTCACTTATAGTTACTTCTGCTGAACGGTTTAACACAAGTTAACAAACAATGAACACACAAATTAGAGTAACACAACAGAGTAATTGCTGAAAGAACAATGTTAACCAATTCCCTAAAATGATTTAACAACAACAAACATGAATCCTACCCACAATCCTCCACTGCATGTTACTACACCCAAAAATCATTTTTTTCAGTGTACTTACAAAGTTTATGACTGAAATCTTAACCATAACAGGAAATGAAGCAAACAAAGCTGACTTCTTTTACACAGAAAACATTTTCTCTTCAGAACCACTGAACTCTGAGCTGATGTTTAGTTCCACTTCAGAATCTGATTAGGATTATAAAATGTAAAGTTTTCAACAGAGGCATTATTACAGAGAGCAGCTCTTCTAAAGGTTGTAATTCAGCTTCATCACAGCTTTCATCAGACTTTCTGTGGGCTGCTCGTCTTCCTCAACCTCCGCAGGTCAGTGCGCTGTTTAAACACTCAGCCAAACATGGAATTAAAAGATAAATACCAAGTTTTAAACAGGTTTTCACACCGTGTGAAATAAAATTAATGTACAATTCTCATTTTTAAACACTAACAGAAAACCACTTAAAAATATTTTTTTAATAAAATTATTTTGAAGAGGAAATATTTAATTTATATTACACGTAAATTGAAGAACATTCTGAAGGATTGTAAAAAAAATCATCACAAACATCTTTCATCAGCTGTGGAGCACGGAGGTGGGAGGGTGATGGTTCAGGGTTGGTGTCTTACCCGAACTGTTAAAGTAAGAAAAACCTTTCACGTCAGTCAAATATATTGAAGGAAACTGATGTGAGGAATGAAAATGTCTTAAAGAGTTGATCTGTGTTATATAACCTCCTTATTGTTTACTGCTGATCTTCCTCCTGCTTTTCAGAGACTTTTATCTGAAGAGACAAACCATCAAGTGAGGCTGGAGCTTTAAACCAGAACTACACTGTGGCCCAAACCTTCAGTCTCAGTTTTAAAGGTCAGATCATTAACATCAGGAGGTAAATGAAGATGTGCTGTTGACGAGACGTGTGCAGCAGAACCAGAACCAGCTGCAACTTCCTGCTGCACAAAGTGACACATTTTAAACTCATGGCTTGTTTGAACAGAACCAAAGTTTGTCAGGGCTGCAGTTTTCGCTTCACGCAGCGGAAAGTCAGGAGTTGTTTTCCATCGTCTCATAAATCCTCTGCTCACTCATGGAAAACTGTAGTGGAAACATTTCTGCTCTGTGTTTTTTCCACAGACGGTCCTGTCTCACTGAAGAGAACAAGCTCCTGAACCGTCCCGGCTCAGAGAGCAGATCTCTGCGGTCAGACGGCGTTCCAGAGGAAAGACCACACATGGATTCACAGCGAGCTTCTGCCCTGTCATCTCTCATTCACTCCCCTTCATCAAAACACAAACTCCCCTCAGCTCCTCCGCTCCTTCCTGCAGAACAGAACCAGAACTCTCTGGACTCAAGAGGAGAGGCCAGAGGATCATTTTTCATTCACTTTACAAACTAAATAGTTTCTTGTTTCAGAGACTGCACTGCAAATCTGTCCATCTTACCAAGTTTTAAAATCTTATATCAGCCAAAAAGTCTTTTTGATCTTGTTTTGAGACTGATTTACTAAACAAGAACTGATTGTGTAACAATAATAATCTTGTTTTCAGAATGTGTAAGATTATTTGTCTTGTTTAAGTCAAAACTTTCTGCCAATGGAGTAAGAAAATTTTACTTGGTAAGATAATTGAAATACTTGATTTGACTCAATTTTTTCTTATTTCAAGAATCTTACTAAGTAAAATTTTCTTACTCCATTGGCAGAAATTTTTGGACTTAATTTGAGTCAAATTTTCAGATTAACAAAACAAATAATCTTACACATTCTGAAACTAAGATTATTATTCTTACACAATCAGTTCTTGTTTAGTAAATCAGTCTCAAAACAAGATCAAAAAGACTTTTTGGCTGATATAAGATTTTAAAATTTGGTTAGGTGGAGAGTTTTTGCGGTGTGACTGTCTGGTTGGTGCTCTGAGGGCAGCAGAGGCCAGGAAAGAGGTCAACACCCTCCATCTCATGCTTACCTGCTTCGATTTCCTCAGGTGTTTTCTTCTTCTTTGGTTTTGTCTTCTCGTCTTCTTTAACCTCAGCTGGGTCATCAGACAACTCCACGTCTCCTGGTCCTCCAGGTTTGACCGGTCCTCTGGCCTCTCTCATCCCGGCCTGGTCAGTGGACAGCTGCTTCTCCTCCACATGTTCTTCAGCACAGATCAGGGCCCAGCAGAGGGTCACCCCGACCCAGACCACCAGCAGCTCAGACCTCATGTCTCCAAACTGAGAGGACCCAACTGAGCGGACGTAGTCAAGTAAAAAAGCTGTGAATCTCAGACTAGCTGCAAAAATAACTCAGCATCTGAGCTGCAGATGCAGAGGGACGTCTGTCTGCTGGCTTTAAAAAGATGTGGACATGAAAGAGACGAGTCTGAGGAAGTCTGACCAGCTTCCTTCTCTTATGTGGGAGTCAGCACAGAGCTGCAGCCTGCTGCTGGAACTGCATCTGTCTGCAGCTGCACGCCTCCTCCCGACTCCCTCCTTCTCCTTTTCCTTCCCCTTTCTGGTCCCTCATGGCTCCTCACATCTCTGGGCAGAGGGGAGGAGCATCTTTCCTTTGACATTCCTGTAAGGGGGGGGGGGGGGACTTTTCTTTTTGAAAAGTGAAGTTTTACTGAACAAAACAATGAAAAGTTCAGCTAAGAGGTCTTAGACGGAGTCAGAGGACATCAGCTGACAGTGCAGGGATCAATTCACCAATTTTCATTAAAGTTTCAGTTGTCATGTTTAATCTAAAACCTTCAATGTGCTGTTAGTTTACAAATGGAACAGGGTTTTTTTCAAGCATCATGTGGTTGAAGTAACTCTGCCTCAAACAGATGATGTCCAATTTGTTTCAGATCAATTTATTTCTACTTTACAATAAGTCCTCTCAGGGCTCTGTTCAAAGAAACAACAAATATTTATTCAAACCAATTAGTCACTTTATTACAATTACAACCCCTGGCAAAAAGTATGGAATCAGCAGTCTTGGATGAGCACTCATTCAGACATTTCATTCAGTAAAACAAACTCAGATCAAAAACATGATACAATAATAAGGTCATTCCAAAGTGCAACTTGTTGTCAAAGAAATGAAGAGAAAACATTGTGGAAGTCAGTGAATGTTACTTTTATTGACCAAGCACCGGGAAAAAAAATATGTAATCACTCAATTCTGAGGAAAAATTATGGAATCATGTAAAACAGATAAACAAAAGACCGTTCAAAATACATCACTAGTATTTAGTTGCACCACCTTTGGGTTTTATAACAGCTTGCAGTCTCTGAGGCATGGACTTTATGAGTGACAAACAGTATTCTTCATCAATTTGGTGCCAACTCTCTTTGATAGCAGTTGCCAGATCAGCTTTGCAGGTCGGAGCCTTCTTGTGGAGCATTTATTTCAATTTCCACCACAGGTTTTCAATTGGGTTGAGATCTGGACTGTTTTCAGGCCATGACATCGACTGAATGTGTCTTTCTCCAAGGAATGCCTTCACTATTTTTGCCCCATGGCACGATGCATTGTCATCTTGGAAAATTATTTCATCAGCTCCAAACATCTGTTGAATTGAATGGATGAGAAAACTGTCCAAAATGTCAATGTAAACTTGTGCATTGATAGYAGAATGAACCACAGTCATCTCCCCAGTGCCTTTGCCTGACTTGCAGCCCCATATCATCAAGAACTGTGGAAATTTGGTTGTTTTCTTCAGGCAGTCCTCTTCATAAATCTCACTGAATGGCACCAAACAAAAGTTCCAGCATCATCACCTTGTCCAGTGCAGATTCTTGACTCATCACTGAAGATAACTTTCATCCAGTCATCCACAGTCCATGATTGCCTTGATCCTTAGCCCATTGCAGTCTTGTTCCTTTTTGTTTAGGTGTCAATGAWGGTTTTCTTTTAGCTTTCCTGTATTGAAATCCCATTTCCTTTAGGTGATTTCTTGCGGTTCGGTCACATCCATTGGCTCCAGCTTCCTCCCATTTATGCTTCATCTGTTTAGTTGTACCTTTTCAGTTTTCAAGACAAATGGCCCTAAGTTGTTTGTCTTGAGGCTTTGATGTCTTTCTTGGTCTACCAGTGCGCTTATTTTAATACAACATTGTCATTTCTGAATTTTATTGGGGAGGTAACCTCCTAATAATTGTCATTACGTAAACTCTAACTGCTCATTTAAAATCAATACATTTACTTTTAATACGTAAGTACAAAAAATATCAGATATGTTAAGACTTTTACTCAAGTAATATTCCTAAAGGAGACTTTAACTTTTGCCAAAGTCATTTTTTGGTAAGATACTTGTACTTTTACTCAAGTATCACTTTTTAGTACTTAATACAACACTGAATTTAGCTAATTTTGATCCATTTTCAATCTTTATTGCTTCTGTTTAAGTCGTCACAGTTTAGGTGACAGTCGCCGGGAGGAGGATGGGAATAAAGTAAAAAGCTGAACCGTCCAAATTCACGGTCACTTTCTTTCAGTGTTTGCAGTCGACAAAGGGCCCAGCCCTCATTGGTGTGGTTGAATCCTTTGAAAGGATGCTTCCCTTGAATCTGGACTCAGCCCTGGACTCCTGGCCTAGAGGACCAGGGTTGAGATTCACTGATATACAGTACAGACAGCAGCAGAATGAGCGTTGGCTGTATTTTCTCACAGCCTCAGCCAGCAGCAGCAGACGTTGCTCAGAAATCAGCTCGTCGCAGCCACTTCAAATAAACAAACACAAAGTTCTGACCAATCACACAAAGCTCAACCCTGTAGAGATGTGAGAACTAGTTTTGACTGGGAGCACAAGACAGGGTTTCAAAAGGCAGTAAGAGTACACAATTTTCATCACACGTCCACGTCAGTGAGATGTGAAAATGTGCCTTTTCATCTGACAGGCTGACCTTATAGCAGCAGAACTAAAGGCAGCTGCAAACTTCACAAGAATGAAAGATTTCTCTTTCAGGGATGCGAGAAATGAAAGCTGTTTTGTTTTTATACAGTTCTTGCAGCTTGTTCTGACACATTATCTGCTCAGAGCTGTTTTATCTGTAGAATCTGAGAACTGTCTTGTGGTTGGTCTGAAGTGGTAATTGAGCTTAAAGTGAAAATCGTTTGCAGAGTAGAAGTTTGTACAACGGATGATCAGAGGGACAGCTGGATGAGGCAAACAAGTTTAAAAATCCGATGGGTCATTTGTAGAAAGAAGAATTAAGATTAGAGAAGATTTGTCGACAAAAATATTAAATAAAATAAAAAATACATGACCTTTGGAATAAAGTTGTAAAAACATTGGTGATGCTGGTAGGAAACATTCATCCTGGAGGACCAGATTAGGATCCAGGAATTCATCACCTTGAGTTTCTCAAAGTATTAAATACTGGCAGCAGCACAATACAGTATATATACACTGTACAGTATATTATATACTACATGAATAAACTTCATCTTGCAGTATCTTCCTGCTGCTGCTGATGGAGACATGACTGACCCGTACTGCACTGCAAAAACTGTCCACCTAACCAAGTTTTAAAATCTTATATCAGCCAAAAAGTCTTTTTGATCTTGTTTTGAGACTGATTTACTAAACAAGAACTGATTGTGTAAGAATAATAATCTTGTTTTCAGAATGTGTAAGATTCTTGAAATACTTGATTTGACTCTATTTTGTCTTATTTCAAGAATCTTAC
>NW_013954338.1:20554-33320 GCF_001266775.1 Austrofundulus limnaeus | reverse complement strand
TGTGTGTGTGTGTGTGTGTGTGTGTGTGTGTGTGTGTGTGTGTGGGTGTTGCAGGTCAGCTTCCTCCAGAAGACGACCTCTTTGCTGCAGGAAGACCTGGATGCCTGTCGCAGCAGGAGGTTGGTGTGATTGTTTGGACCGAACATGCTCGCAGGACAAAAGAAATCGCAAACAAGCCTTTAGGGTTACTTTCATTTAAGATTTGATCATGATTCAGAAGGCTGTGATACCAAAATAAAACTGTTATCACACTTCAAACTAAACCATGAATGTAGAATCTCAGATTTACCTGCAGTAGCAGCTAACTTCTTCTTCTTCCTCCTCTGAGTGGAAATGTACTCAATAGGTTTTGATTGTGTCTCCTGTCAGCAGTTTTCCCTTTAAAGTTCCTGTGACATCATATTTTTGTAATAAATACAAATGCATTTTTGGAAGGGTAACATTGATAGCATATTGCAAAAAGAATTTCATGCTGCTGAGATGAACAGTTGTTGAGTTATTTGCGTGTGAAGTAACAGGAAGTGATGTCAAAGGGGAATGTCTGCATGTAAACAGAGCCTTGCTACAATAGCTAACAACACCAACTGTAGAGAAGAATCTAATGTTTCTTTAGATTCTTTTGAGTTGCTATCAGAGAGATGAAGAAAAGATAAATAAATAAAAATATATAATATTTTTTCAGTAAACAAAAACATGGTAGTTTCCTTTTTAGAGTTCCCTCTTGATGTCACTTCCTGTTACACTTTAGCTGAACCAAGTTGAAAAGAAAATATGCCAGTTATGTGGAAAAAAAGGGATAAATATTTCTAAATATAAAGATGTTTTCTTGACTTTTTATATTTGAAGGAGCTGCATGTCACATAAACTTTAAGTTCCATGTTCTCTCTGTCGCGCACACTCCAGAGTTGCACCTTTTGGGTATCTCAACATGACATTAACAGAACTGAATAATTGATTTATTTATTTATTTTTACGATTTCAAATTGATTCAGAATTATTCATGTCTATATCTGGAAGCATCAAAGAGTAGATTATAACCCTCACCCATTTGTTAAATCTATTATCATGGAAATGATTTTTAATATTAATGAATCTGTTTGTTTTTGTTTACAGGTAACAGAGTAAAAACAACAAGCTGACTCCCAACCYGAACATGAAGGATAAACTCTGCCATCACATGAGGACCACCCTTGGTTTGTCAACTTTAATGTGCTCTTTTCACTCATTTGTTAATGAAATATTTATTATTTGTCTCGTTTAGTTGTTAAAAACCATTCTTGAGTTCTCATCTTGCTGAACCGTTCGACTGTGTCGTGTTGATCTCATTAACTTGTCATTGAGTCTGTATTTGATTTGGCATAATTTTTTTACAGAACTGCTTTGTTTTTTTTTAAATAAAAGTCTTTGCATCATTCTTTTCTACAGTTGTGCTTTTTTTTAACACCCATTCTAAGCATGCTTTGTCAATGTAATGAGTTACTTCATAATTAAGCATTCAATTAAAAGGATTTTGATCTCATTAACAGTATGTGTATTAGCCTAGATCAGCCTGTAGCAAAGCCCTTGAATTCTGATGTCCTCTGGMCATTTTTGACATCCTTTCTCTGTGTTTGAGCGCTTGTTTGGACTGTAGAGAGCAGTTGAAGGTCTGTGGTTGGTTCAGATTTTAAAAAAGCACGAAGAGTAAAACCACTGGTGGTCCTGCGGTTGACTTCCTAATGAGTTGGATCAGTTTCTATCTCTGGTAGATGAGGAATGAAACTTGAATACTGATCATTTTTTGAGGTGTGTGTGTGTGTGTGGGGGGGGGGGTCTTGAATAAAACTTTAAGGCGTTATTTAGTTCTTGAATCTCTTCTTATTTTCCGAGGCCTCTGCGCTTATTTGCGTTGCTTTCTTTTCTACGCCCCCACCTCACGTGTTCCCATTGTCCGTGACCTGCCCCGCCATCTCTGAATGAAACACGACGCTCCCCTCTGTGTTTATTTGGTGTGCTGATTTCTGCTGCCCATGCAGAAAAAAAAAACAAGACCGAGAAGAAGAAGAAGAAGAAGAATAAAAAGAGGAGACTGGAGACCAACATCTGAGAAACAGGAATGTAGTCGATCAGCACAAAGCTTTTATAGAGCCTGTTGTTTCTGGAAGAGCTGCAGGGCATTCATTACTATTGCATCCAAGGTGCATGCTCATTTGTTCATCCAAAGACGTCCTATAATGTTTTATTTTTTTGTGCCATATCTATGATCATGTGGAAATGACGTCTTGCGTATGTGGCATCATTCTTAATTTCAGGCTGCAGTTATTAGTGATGAGGTACTAATGGCTCTTCAGTCCCAGTTACAACTCCTGATTTTAGATGCTAACTCAGTGCTACCTTACCTTTTTTTTCACAGTAAACTAATCTTAGCACAAAAGGTAAGGACATTAGTTTGGTAGATTATTTGTTGTAACAATGCTTCTTGGCAATAAATCTTATAGTGTTGGAAAGCCTMTTAATTTCCATTTTAAATGATGTCACATTTGTAAGGAACATGCATTTGTGGGTTCAGCAGTAGAGCTGAAAAAATTGCCAACTCTTCTCTGCCAAATGTCTTGTTTTGCTGTTGAAATTGAGGCTTTTGAGCTTCTGGTACCCCCAGGTGCTGCCAATCAGGTGCCCTGTACAAGATTTATTACCAAGAAGCTTTGTTGCAACAAAGAAATAGTCTACCAAACACAAATGTCCTTACTTTTTCTGCTAAGTAAAGATGTATTTTTACTTAACAAATGGGCTTATTCAGATCCTTTGAGGTGGGGGTACTGTAAAAAAATTACAAACACTTAATATCTTACCTGTTGCAGAAAGCTCTTCATATGACCTACGTTTGGAGAAACAGTTTAATTATGACCAGACGGATGAGCTAACTGAGCCAGGCCAAGACAAAAGTGGGTTTGAAAAGCAACTCAAATCTCAAAAATGTTACAGCAGCTCATATAAACAGTTTTATGAAACTTAACATCTTCCGTTTTCACGTCACAGTCATTCTGGTAGAAGTACGTATATTGCTGGGTTGCAGTCACATGACCTGAAAGACGAGATTTGCTCTGATTCAAAACACAGCAAAATGGATCACAGCGAGTACGCTAATGCCCTAAATGGACTGGCGCAGACAAGATATCACAAAAAATATGCGTACATTTGAAATATGATTCATGTTATCTTAATAAAAAAACACATTATATAATCTGGAGGATTCATCCTGTGTTGAGGCGATCAACATAAACCACTATTTGGTGCTGCAGACCTTGTGTTATAGGCTACGACGAGCCAGATAAAAGCTTTCAAAAGCCTCAGAGCTACAATTATTTAGTTTCAGGTTGGATCAAACATTTAGGATCCAAAGAAACTTTAAATGTCTGTTGCTTTTTTTCCTGCCTGGGTGAGTTGTGCTATTTCAAGTAGTCAGCCTATGATAACAATGCTAACGCTAACAACAAGTTAACTCCTGTTATTTCTATGTGCTTGGATTTACTTGCAAATAATTTATTTAGCTTCTGTAAACCCAAATTCAAGTAACTATCCAGTAAAATATCTGACAATATGATTTAAACGATACGATCCTGAGCTGTTATAAAGTGGTCACTGCAAACTGTTGCATTGTTCGTTTCCATACATCCTGTTTTCAGCCGTAGATTGTTGATCCACTTTTGTCCTGTTTTTTCTGCAAGTTTTTAAAATTGAACTCCTTTGTGACACACTGCTTTCGGAACATGAAAAAAAAACTTTGATATCTCTCCTGATTAGAGTGGCTGCAACAAATGTACACGACACACAATTTAGGCATTTTGACACTGAATCAACAGCAGGAAACATGGCTTCATTTACTTCCTGCCCCCCTATCTGCATTTCATGAAATCGATACTACATCATCTGAAACCTAGCAATTTCTGCTGCACAGAAAGGGCTACCGCTGGCTGCTGCTATTTTTGTTTGCAAATCAGTACACAGATCAAATGTTTCAACGTCATAAATTAAACACTAATTCTGCAAACTGAGTTTGTTCAAAGAGCTGTCTACAACAGGTAAGTTATAATCATAATGTTTCACTTTTGAAAAGATCTGAATTTTAATTCAAGACATTGAGTATGAATTGTGATGTGACTTGGTATTAAAGGGGCTAAAATGACCTCTGCTCAGAAGRTTGACAGCTGCTGATTTGGGAGATCTAACGGCATTTTTTTTTCCCTTAGGCTTATTAACCAGACTCCTGTTTTGCTCTCTGACACCCCAAACAGCATTCAGCCATAACCTCTCCTTTAATCTGTGTTATTGCTCAGACATAGTTTCACTCTAATTGATTGTCCACCGCCAGAATTGCTTCCATAATTGTGCTAGTGTAAATACAAGGCATGGGTGTCATTTCCACAGAGCCGACATGGCCCCATTAAGGATCAAAGCTGTCGCTTCCTCTCGCTTATCTCCACATCAGACAGTGGACTGTTGTGTGACGACAGTGAAGGGTGATCCGCTGAGCTCCAGAAAGGTTTCTCACTTCATCCCAGCGCTCACTGTGATTTTTATTTTAATGTGCTTTGCTCCAGCTCAGGTTGTGATGGGTTTTTTTAGTTAAATGTAATGCAACAGAGAGCTTATTTGAGGACACATGTTGAAGCAGATGCAGGGCACAGATTTGAGGGCATTCTCTGCTCTTCCAAGATTTGCACGTGACGAGTTCTCCTCTCTTCCCCCCCTGACAGGCTTGGGGTGGGTGGGGTTGACTGTACATCAGGTCATGATTGACAAAGTCATCGTTTGCATGAGTATCTTATTATAAAGCTGTGTTCTGAGTCAGAACCTAGCTGCAGTGCTCGGCTTGCATAAATCACCCTGTTTATCACCGTCACTTCTCACACTCACAGCAGCCTCAGTGCACTTCTTCTTTGCTGCTTGTTCTGTCTTCCATCACGTTTTCTTTGTTTCTTTCTCCAAGCTTGTGTCGTTTGTGTTGACATGGTATTTATGGAAGAGGACCTCTCTCTCTTTTTTTTTTTTTTTACTTTTTTTTCCCCCAGTCTTGTCACTCAAACACATCAGGGTCTATGAAAAGGATGTTGGATCTGAGAACAAGTGGGTTAGAGGCTGCTGAAGAAGGCCCAGCAGGTTGTGGGGTTTTTTGTGATCTGATGGTGTGGGTTGAACAGACGGACAGAAGCATTCAAGACCGTGTGGGCGGCTCGTCTGTATCTCTTCACCCCGTGTCTCTGTGTGGGCATCCAGTGTGTGTGTTGTTCCTTTCGTTTGTCGTTTCATCTATTAAAATGTGACAATGGAGACGAACCAAACACACACATGACTTCCACGATAACGAAGCAGAGCGAGCATCTGGTTTGTTTGTAGAAATTGCAGCTGGTGTAGTGGTAACGCTTTCTTTTATGGTACCCTTATTACCATGTAATTACAAGGTAATAAAAATGTAATTAAATGTAATTACTACCTTATTACCATGTAATTATGTGGTAATTGTGGTACAGTTTTACTATATAATTAATTGTCTGCAGTAATGTAGCACTTACCTGGCAATGTATTACAATTCACTATAGCACCTAAATAAGTAGTAGGTAATTTGGACAGTTTTAAATTGATATTTTATTGCAGTTAACCACTAACCCCAAAATTTAGTTGCATTCTTTTGGTTATAAATATAGTGTTGAGTTACTATTGAATAGTAATTTGATTGTAGTTACCCAATAAAGGAAGTTTTACTAACAGTAGTTTTTCTTTTGTACCCTAATTACCACGTATTTACATGGTAATAAGGAAGTATTTATCTTTATTACCTTGTAATTACATGGTAATAAGGAAGTATTTATCTTTATTACCTTGTAATTACATGGTAATAAGGAAGTAATTACCTTTATTACCTTGTAATTACATGATAATAAGGAAGTAATATCTTTATTACCTTGTGATTACATGGTAWTAAGGAAGTAATTATCTTTATTACCTTGTYATTACATGYTAATAAGGAAGTAATATCTTTATTACCTTGTGATTACATGGTAATAAGGAAGTAATTATCTTTATTACCTTGTAATTACATGGTAATAAGGGTACCATAAAAGAAAGTGTTACCGGCGTAGTTAACCTTGGCCTTGGCACACTAGGCCTGTCACAATGACAAATTTTGCTGGAAGATAAGTTGTCTGTGAAATTATTGCAATAAACACTAATATTGTTTGGAGAGTATTTAAAACTAATACGGTAATAACATTACCTCATAATGGGTTGCCATTTTAATTTTAAATTTAATATTACACATCTCCAAAAATGTGAAAAGCAGACATATTTAAAGATGTATGAATGCATCAAATGCTTTTATAGGTGCTTACAGACCTGCATTGTTATTTTAATATGTGCAGAATTTAGTTTATTGTTAGTAAAATAACCTACACTTGTTGCACCTAATCGCACGTCTCTCCAAAACTCCTGCCATGCCTTGAATCAGTGACGTGACCGAGAGTTATCTGAGTCATCTGGTGCTTTTTAGGTCATTAAAGGGACAGTTCAGAATGTTTGACTTATGGGTGAGGTGAACTGTTTGGCAAATTGCTTTTAGTTTTTGTTGGCAGCGTTTTGGAAATGTGTTCAAACCGTTACAGTTAATCCGCTCTCGGGTGCTTTCCCTTGTTGTTTTACTTCCTGGTTCGGCTTGTGATGACACTTTCATGTCATCTGGTTTATAAATGTCTGAATAAATATTTACGACCTCGCTGACTGTCCTAAATGGAGTTAAACAAAGAAGCTTCAAGTTCACATAGGTTGCAATTTTTAGAGCTGGACTTTCCTTTGATTCTTTTTAATTTTCTGTGTTTAAGCTTTCCCATTCAGCCTCTTTTTCCATGGCGCTCCCCCCACTGTGTCACACCCCTTTAATGGGGTAACAGGAAGCAAGGGAAGCGATAAAATCTGGTAACTGATGAATGGACAAGCAAGCTAATCACCTTTTCCAGTGGCGGGGACCCCCCTGCGCTCCCAGAGTCCAGGAAGAGGTTTGATGGGGTTAAAGTGGTAGATTAAGGATGAGTGAAGAAGTCCAGGTCGCGACTGATTCAGAGACAAATTGCTGTCCTGTCAAGCGTGGCAGAACTGTGGCGTCTGACCTATGAAGTGCCTGCGTGGCGCTTCAGAGCGAGCAGCAGAGGAAATAAAAGTCATTACTGTCAGTGTGGAGTGAGCTTCATGGCCCAAACGGGATTAGACAGTGCATCCGACATTGTTTCTATACATTGGTAGACTTAAAAGTCATGCGCAAAATGGGATTAAAACGAGGGAAAAACCAATAAATAACCTCCAACACCTCCCCTCCCCTTCTCCTTTCACTGTCTTTTATTTCTTTTCTCCCTTATTTCCTGACCAATTTCTTCCTTATTTCATGTCTCGTTCGTCATCTCTTCTCTTTCACCTGCCTCACTTCCAATTCAGCTCTCTTTGACTCGTCTATCTTTCCATTCTTCCATCGTTCGCACACTCATCCCCCCCGCCATTATCAGAATTCACAGGTAGGCTCCCACTTGCTCTCACCATTTTCTGTTTAGCAAAGAAGAAGAAAGGAAACAACCTTCGGGGCCCAATTGGTGCTTGAAATCCAAACTTCATTCCCCTCAAACTGAACCCTTTCAAAAACAAACCCCCCACCACTCGCTCGCTTTTTTTTCCACCCCCATTCTTCCCTCTTCAAAACAGCTCTATAACATACTTGCGAATTGTTGCCCTTCCTTAACTTTTAAGGGTATTATGCACCATGTCCAACTTCAAAGACTGTCTTAACTCCACACTTTAATTGTATCTTCCGCAGTTCGCTGCGTGCCATTTGATTCTGCTGACAACAGCACTTCTCCCTCTGTTCTCCTTCATTCTTCTCCTCCCAAACTCCTTGTAACGTCCTTACTAACGTTGACCCCCATGGACCACCACCACCACTGCAGCTCCTCTCATCTGCTTCTTGCTCCCTTCAGAGGCCATTGTCCCCCCATGTTGTCACCTACTTTGAAGAGGTAGCCTCCATTTCCTCCCTCTCAACAGTCGATTGTCGCCTGAGGTGTGTACACACCAAACAAACTTGAAACAGTAACCCCCGCTGTCCTGTGCGCTGACAGACTCCTACTCTCTTTATCTTCTTTTAACTTCCTCCTTATGGCCCTGGTTGATAATTGCCATAAGCTTCCCTCTTGGTTTCATTTTCCATTGTCCTCCCCCAAATTCTTGGCTCTGGCTCCAGATAAAGGGATGAGTACTTCAAAGGGTTCCGCAAAGAGTTTAACCCCGAGCCGAGAGAAACGGCACACAATTCTGTAATTGAGAGCAGTTACTGATCACAAGGCTGCAGCACATAGAGGACGGCGCTGGTTGACACGCGCATCGTGTGAGTGTTTATGGATGCGACCAAGGTGGTCAGCAGCACTTACAACACACCAGGGATTCTCAGTAGACCCAGGTTGTTTAAATAAAGGCCTCTCTATCCCTTTAAAGCAGGGGTGTCAAACTCCAGTCCTCGAGGGCCGCTATCCTGCATGTTTTAGAGGTTTTCCAGCTCCAACACACCTGATTCAGTGATTGAATTAACTCTTCAAATTGGGCAGAAGCCTGTTAATTACCCAGCGATCAAAATCAGGTGTGTTGGAGCAAGAAAACCTCTAAAACATGCAGGATAGCGGCCCTCGAGGACTGGAGTTTGACACCCCTGCAAAGGGAACATATCATGGAAAAGTAGCTTTTTTAGCCATTTTGTTGTGTTGTTGGAGTCTCTTAGAGCGCACAAAAGTTTAATTTAGTCTCTTCCGGTGCTGTGTAGATATCTTTATATTCTGTTTGGATCATATTTTTTAACCCGTTCAGTTTTTTTCGATTTTCTGAACTGCTAAGTCACATTATTTGAAGCAGAATTGCCAAATAAGGGCTGTGTCCAAAACGACAGGCCGGGTCCCCCGAAGGCCGAATTCGTCGGCTGCATACGTCACAGCGCTGCGACGAAGGACGTCCAAAACCGAAGACTCCTCCGATGCGGCCGACAAATACGTCCTTCCTTTGGCCCGAATCGAAGGACAGGTCCGATGGATCCTTCCCGGCCCAGCYTATCCCATAATGCATTGCGGCCCGACCGGAGATTTTTTTATGCTAGTAATGGCGGAAGAAGCGAGAGAAAAGAATATGTTTAAAATAAAAATATGGTGATATAAAAATTTTTAAAAATTAGCGGTTGTAATTCTAATACTTTTATCATTTGTATGGACATGTTTTTAAATATTATTTTTGTCATAAAAAAACGCAAAATAAACATGCACCTACACGGGTCAATTAGTTCTTCAAATGATACCTTTAAGTTAATTTCATAGTTTTGTGATATTAATAATGCTAATATATTGATATTTTTCTAGTTTTGATTTAAGTTTGCTTGTTTAGCGTCGTCACACTTGCTAGGTGACATGACGTACGCCGGGGTAAGGAGGGGAGGCTAGACCGTCCAAATTCACAACCTCTTTTTTTCCGGTCTTCCCGGTCTACCAAGGACCCGGCCCGCCGCGACAGGGTAGTCTGGGTCCTCTGGAGGACCCGGCCTGTCGTTTTGGACACAGCCAAGGTCTGGCCTTGCCAGAGGTGTCAAGTAACTAAGTACAAATATTTTGTACTTAAGTAGTAATTTTGGTTATTTATACTTTAGTGGAGGTAGTATTTTTCAGCCTACTTTTCCTTCTACTCCTTACATTTTAATTCAGTTATCTGTACTTTCAAATGCAAAAAGTATTTTATTTCTATTTTCACTTTGACTTGTTTTTGTTCCATCTTTTCATTGTTCATAAAAAAATAAATAGAAATGTATCCAGATACATAGAGCCCTTGGATAGAGTGAATTTGATTGTGGTTGGATGAGAAGTGTAAATATATACCATCCTGACATCATATTGGATTGAACTCACTGCATCACACCTGAATGACACAAATCACATTACATTCCAGAAAGATACTGTAGAAGATGCATGTAGCCTAGAATGAAGATGATGGTGGCTGAAACAAGTAGTCTAGTTAGTTAATTCCAAATTTTTCAACATTAATATTTTAATTTAACATTTTACTCATTATTGACTTTAGAAGAAAAATTGTGTGTGTGTGTGTGGCGGGGGGTATGCTACAGGACCCTGTGGCACTGCCTACGATTTTATCCTTAATGGCTTTTTTTAAGTGTTCATTACTTTTACTTTTATACTTTAAGTAGTTTTAAAATCAGTACTTTTATACTTTTACTTGAGTAAAAAGTTTGAGTTGATAATTTTAGAATTTTTAAACCCTGGTATCTATATTTCTACTTAAGTAATGAATGTGAATACTGTTGACACCTCTGGGCCTCACCAACTACAATTTGGTCTTCTTCATTCTCCTCTCACTCTGGGTCAGACTCTGACTCTTAAAGAGACAGCCTCAAAATGAGTTCACCTGAAAAGTGGTGAAAGAGGGGCTTGTGGAGTTACAATACAATTGCAGTTCCACTTTATATAGACTCCAACTAAATGATTTAAATGTGAAAGAGAAGGATTTAAACGCACGATGTCTCCTTTGAAGTTGTCAAATTGGAGGAATCTTTTATTCAAACATGGTACAGATGCACCAAAGTAAAAACAAGAACTCATGTTTGTGTGGTCCAGTTGATATGGAGTATAGATAATGATTGCTAACTCAGTCAMTTCAATTTGTATCAAACATATTTCCCTAAGAACTAAATCTCCAGTTTCTGTGTATGAACCGAACAAGAAGTGATTTATGCGTCCCCTCTGTCTCTGTTTATCCTCTGCTTTGTAGTTGGTCTGAGTTTGACCTGTCCCTGTAATAATGTCCACCATAAAGGGAGACAGTTACATCCCGTAACCTCTCCCTTCAAAACCCTCTTTTTTTTTTTTTACGAGGTCAAGAAACCAAGGACACCCCTGGTCTCAGACCTGAGGTCAGCTCCTGAAGGGCAGCAGACCTTTGGGGACCTCCCATGAACGATGGAGGGAGTTGACAAGGCAGGACACGAGGGCCCGACTGGCCCCAGGTAATGGCAGGGGTCCCCGACCATTACCATGGAGATGGTCTCTACCCTGGTGTGTTTACTGTCAGAGGTCAGCCCGAGCCTTGCAAAGTTAACAAAAGCTGACATTGTCAGGGGAACTCTCTGAATATTAGCCAGATGACCTCGCCTGAGCACAGAACTTAAGAGATAAACTGTGTGTCGATAGTTTTAGTCTAACTCATTGCTCTGTGTAGCTTTTAATTATTCCCTGTCTGATCAGTCTTAATGCTCATTTACCTGCTGCACTATTTGTTGAACTACGTATCAATTTCTTCAACATAATCTAGATGTTTATCAMTTTTCAGCTATATGGGACCGAGCCAAAGTTTTGTCACTGCTCATCTTTTCTATGACATGACTTTTATCTGGCTTTAATCAATTATTCACGTTGGCCTTTTTTCTGCCTTTTTACTATTTTCATGTTGAGCTCATCACCATTTCTGACACAAGAATGTTTTTCTTTTTACTTGTTAAGTTCTTTCACTTTGACATATCAATCGTTCAGGCACAAAACAGCTCCTAAACTCACATTTTGAACTAGTGTTGAAGCGACACTGAACCTTAAGACAAACTGGAACTTAAGGGCCATTTTTTTCACCAGCAGTTTGTCACAAAGACAGGATATGGATCTACAAAATAATACTCAAAGTATCACTTTCACAGGTATCAAACAATATTTGGCTCCAGAAGCAAGGCATAAATGAGAGGGGAAAAAAGCGGACAGAGAAAATTCATGACATAAGAAATTTAGAAAGATCACTTTCAAAGACTGTTTAAAAGGGAAAAAATGGCTCCTTCGTTTTTTTTGTACGTTTTCATAGCTTTATACCTCAAAAGCATTTTAATACCAGTTGCTAAGCCTAACTGATGTTTTGTGTTCCGCTATAATCAGATGAATTTCTCCACAAACTTTCCCCGGAGGAGCAGCCGGGGTGCCTGCTGGAGCTCAGCTACCATCAGCTGTTGATCTTTTTTTTTGCGGGGACAGTGAGTTTGATGTTGTTTTGAAGGTGGTAAAGTGGCCTTTGAACGATGAGTAATCCCCACACATCATCGCATCCTCTTCAAGAGAAATTTTCTCTTTTATTAACTCTGATAGGAAGCGAGGCATCAAAGGGAGAAAGTTTCTCTGCACCTTTAGGTTGATCAAAGTGTCTGACGTCTTTGTTGCTGTACTTTTTGGGTTCCTGTCCGCCGAGACCAAAAAGGGCARACTGACTCTCGACTGATAGCAGTTATCCTGAACAAAGGCTCTCCTGTGGTGCCACTAAAAAACCTTGCTCAATGAACACTGATGACGGCAGCAGGTTCACGTAGAGCACTCCTTGCATCCCTTCCTGTGAACGGATGCATACCGGTTATCTAATCTGTCGGAGGGCGCTTCGCGTCATCTCCTGTTGAAGTTAATGAAAGTGCTCAGAGCTGTGCCATCATAGGTGTTACTTCAGTGATGTGACACTTTGTTGTTATTTGTTCTGTATGCATGAGCCTGAGATGCCACTGGTGGGAGCTGTGGAGCGATTAAAGACCTTAGTGAACTGATTTACTCAGTTTATTGTTTGGAAACTACTTTTTATGTTGATGGTTTCTCCTGCAGCTCTTTGAATTCTGCTGATTCAGCTTTCACTTTGGTTTTCCTGATTGTTTTTTCTCCATGTCATTTTGCAGTTTAACAATTTATTT
>NW_013954338.1:4051-19554 GCF_001266775.1 Austrofundulus limnaeus | reverse complement strand
ATATATATCCATGCATACATACATGCACATACCATTTAGTCAGTGTCCGAATAGAAAACCCAGGATGTAAACACCTGTTTGTGTGCGGTTGTGAACATGCATGTATATCCAAGATCTCTCCAATGGAATATTTGAAAGTGACTGTTGGGGACCACAGACCCGACCCGCAAAGCCCGAAGCCGACATAAGGGAGACCAGCGCCAAAGACCCCAAGAGGGACCCTAAGCGCGGAGCCCCAAAGACACCCGCACCGGAAGGGCTGCCCACCCACCCCGCAAAGGGGACCACAGGAGAGAACTGGGAGAGCCCCACCAGCGACCACACACTAACCCCGGCGGCCAGCAGTGACGAACTCACAGGGCCCACCGGCACCCACCGCACCAGAGTGGATCCAGGCATGGGCACAGAGGCCCGGGCCCCCAGGGCGCACKCCCCACCCCCAGGCCAAGGCCCGACAGGGCCAYAGGGACGTTTATTCCTAACCCTAACCTAAACCAAAGATTAATTAATTCAAAAGCTCTAAACTTAACTATAGAGCACAGTAGAGAAAAAAACTGAGGACGGACCTCACTTTGATAGAAACTATGTTGCAATGGTCCTCACTCTGTAACAGAAACTAGTACAAAAAAACCTCCCTAGGTCATAAATAAATAAATAGTAACAATGCATCATGTCCAAGTCTTGGCATGCCTATTAAAGAAAAACACAACATTATAATAATTCTTTTCATGTTCATTTTAAAAATAGAAATAAAAACATTAAATGTCACCTTCATGACCCCTAGGAGGGCGGCCCCAGAGTTTAAGAACTATTGTCATGGATTATTTTGATATTAGAAACATCCTTAAAACAAATGCTGATTTAACATATGTTTTTAATTCAACCATATAAAATACATACATTTAGTTTTTATAAATGGTAGTAGGAAAAATATACCTCAAATTGAACTTGTCAACAAAAGTTGAAATGAATATTATCTTGGCTTTATACAATGCTCGTTTTTGTTCTGTTTTGGGTAAATGGATGCCATTTTATGTTATTTTTATGTTACTGTTATTTTATCTTATTTTTACTTTTATGCCGCTATTACTTGTTTAAATCTTTAAAGATGCGTTTCATTGCTTACAAAAAAGAAAGATTAGTTAAAAATATGAATACAAAAATATGAAATAAATGCGATGTTTTTACTCCTCCGACTCGCTAGGGGGCGCCTGTTTCCTGTGAATAAATGCCTTTGCGAGTTGACGAGGGCCGCCCAGCCATGTTGAGGAGTCTGTCAAGCAAACTACTGCCCGCCATTGTGTAGAAAGCAGGCTCTGTAGAAAGATAAGGGCACTTGGCTAAAACTCTTCAATAGCTAGGTTATTTCTACACCCTGCCGCTTTTATTTAGGAGCAAATACGCTTACACAGGCTCCGGGGGGGAAAGACATGTCAGCCAGCAGCCTTCTTGAACAGGTAAAGAGCGGTATTTTCTGAACATTTACGACGGGGCCAAATTTGTCAGCATCGCGACGGCTAGCGCAGATAGCTTGTAGCTCAGAAGGCAGCGGCTGTGGCTCAGTAGTGAAGTAGGCCTGACCACCTGCTAAAGGAACTGACTGCTGAAAATACATCTCTTCATCTATTTTTCCTCTTCCTCTCTTCTCATAAATCAAACCTTCATGAATCACCTGGACCCAATCCAGAGACCGAAAGGCCAAGCTAATAAAGGTAAGTCCTAACAAATTTTGACTGGGGGGGAGGGGGTGGTGGTGTGAATGCGGATCTTTTTGCGTGGTGCTGTGCGATTCGAAAATCTTGCGAACGATGTTAGCTTCTTCGTGGGGGGAAAAAGGCCCGTCTGTGGTTCGTCGTAAACCTTTTGGAGTTCGTTTTAAAACCTAAAGGAAGCACAAGAGCACCGGGCCATTTAAAACAGCTCCCGCTGATTTAATGAAACCAATCTTTAAATGTCTTCAAACATCTCAAAAGTTAGACTCTTAGCTTCTCTACGTGCTAATCTGTAAATGGCAATTGATTCACGGTAGCGTCGTTTTCCTGGTTAGTCGGTGCGATTTTCCCCAGATCAACAGGTTTGAAACCAGATTATCAGCCTGTTTCATCGCGAGTCATTTTAATGGTGTTAAAATMCAGGTGTCGTTTTAGCCAAGTCCATGAAGCTGAGCGGACTCTTGGCGCTCGGAGACGCGGCTGGGCTGCATGCAGCTGACCACATCACTAGCGTGCTAACGTTAGCTGGATGCTAACTTCAACCTACACGTCTTTTGACATGCTTCACTTTATTCTTGCCTCACTTAATTGACCCTACATTTGTTCTCCATTAGATTAAAATATTGTTAAAATCTTACGAAAAATTTGGCCACTAAACACTCGAATATGAATTGACTTGTGATCGGTTATTTATATTTTTACACTTATTTTAGTCTTTTAACATCACTATAAATAAATTAAATTCATGTTTACATCACTGCTTCTTAATATAAGGGTTGTTTTGTGAGTGCAAATTGTGCTCAACTTCATCCAGTGGCTCTGTTAATGTTAAAGGGTCTTGTGTAGCTGGTGATCTTGTAAAGTAGTATATTTGATTTGATTTATTGATTAGGATCCCCATTAGTTTCCACCAGGATAGTTACTAATCTTCCTGGGCTCCAACTGATATAGCATACAATATTTATACAACACATAWAATCATGACATACATGAGGTTAGTCAAATTRCACATTTTACAAAATTACAAACGAGTCTAGTTAAAAACAAATTTAATAATAATAATAATAATTTAATAATAATAATGACAAAATCAGATTTAATACAAATAAGAGTTCAGTGCTATTTTAAAAGAAAATGTGCTTTTTAAATATCTAATGTTTTTAAGTAATTTATTCCATTCTGAATAGCTCTATAGACTGCTTATTTTTGTAACAAGTTTGTTTTAACACGATTCACAATTAATTTTGTTTCACAAGAGTATCTAGCAACATAATTATGTATCTGATGAGTAAATAAGTTTAACATAGACTGATTCAGGTCTCCCGGATAGTATAACTTTGTTTATAAATGTAAATAATTTATACTGCACCCTAACCTTCGATAATGGCGACAGTAAAATATGGTGCATATCTATGAAATCCACCTGCTCTAGTTATTGAAGTCTGAAAAACATAAATACTTTAACAAATTATATATCTATATATTTTTTTCCTCTTTCAGTGCAAAACGGAGCCGTGACCCAAAAGGATACTTTGAATGACGATGAGTTTGAGCCTTACCTGAACACTCAGGCCAGACAGGTGAGCTTTGTGACCCTTTTGAAGATCATTTTGATCATCAGTGACTGCCATATTTTCAAGGATTCATATTTAAAAGAATCATTTATTTTTTTCTTCCTTCATAATGGTAGAAGTTCACAGATAAAGTAAAATCTCATATCTATGAAATTACATTTACTGTTAATTAAACATTTAATATTTATTAATTTTTTATTGTATGACTTTGCATTTAATTATTTTTCATAAAGACTGACAGTAGGTTAAATTCTTAAAGATTTTTTGGCTTGTTGTCCAACAACATTCTTGTTGTCAATTTACTTTTCTGTGGTTGTTACAAGTTTAACGTTGTCTTTCAGAGCTTTTTTGAAAAGCTTTTTACCACTGCTCTTTTGGTATTTTTATTTATTTATTTATTTATTTGTGTGTAGTGTACGAAGTGCCTTTTGTTTCTAGGAATTGCTGGAGACTTCATAGGTGCTTTTGTGTTTTATTTGTAGTGTTTAAGAAGCTTCATAACCAAATGAGTCCCCTATTTTGTCAGCTACTTGTTCAGTATTCTGTATTTACATATGCTTATGCAAAATAAGCAATGCTGTCACATAGATATGCTATTTATTTTAAAAATATTATTTCTTGTTTTTTTATTATTATTGTTTGTCTAATTTTGTTTTTTGTAATAAGTTCATCAGAAGTTACTGAAGCTGTTTATAAAACTGTATTTTTGTGTCTTGACACTGAAACTGTTTCCCTTTCTATACAGAGCAATGCCTATACGGCCATGTCGGACTCGTACATGCCCAGCTACTACAGCCCCTCCATAGGATTTTCCTACTCTCTAAATGAGGCAGCATGGTCCACAGGTGGGGACCCTCCTATGCCTTACCTGGCCTCCTATGGACAGCTGAGCAATGGGGAACCCCACTACCTCCCGGACGCTATGTTTGGCCAACCCGGCCCCCTGGGGAGCAACCCATTCCTAAGCCAGCACGGCTTCAACTTTTTTCCCAGTGGCATCGACTTCTCAGCGTGGGGCAACAGCAGCTCTCAGGGACAGTCGGGGACACCGCAGAGTTCTGGCTACAGCAGCAGTTATGCCTACGCCCCCAGCTCACTTGGGGGTGCCATGATTGACGGACAGTCCCCATTTGCACCTGCTGCTAATGAGCCCCTCAACAAAGCACCTGGTATGAACAGCCTTGATCAGGGAATGGCAGGGCTAAAGATTGGTGGTGCTGCCCCTGGTGGTAATGGGGAAATGGCTCCTAAGGTGGTTGGTTCTGGTTTACCTGGTGGGGGGCCTCTTGGCCCTGTATCAACTGTTGGACCTCCAAGTATGACTCCTGTCTCGAATCCCCCTGCCAAGCCTGCTTCTTGGGCTGATATTGCCAGCAAACCAGCTAAGCCACAACCCAAGCTTAAAACCAAGGGTGGCATGGCAGGTGCCAATTTGCCGCCTCCGCCCATTAAACATAACATGGACATTGGCACTTGGGACAACAAGGGCACCATGCCCAAGGCTGCCACTCCTCAGCAGGTGCCCCCTATTCCTAGTAACGGGCAGCCCCCCAATCAGGCTTCCCCACAGCCTGGCGCTACAGCTGCAGGGAACCCACAAATCCCCCTGAGCAATGGACAGCTGGTTCCACCTGTTTCCCAGCTAGGGCAGCATCAGCTTCCACCTACTGGGCAGCCAGGTATGGCTCAGATGCCCCAGCCACCCCTCTCCCAGGGTCCTCCTCCATCACAGAGCCAACAGCAGCAACCGTCTCAACCGACTCGCTGGGTTCCACCCCGAAACCGGGCCAATGGTTTTGGAGATGCCAGTGGGAATGGGACAGGCCAGTCTCCTCCCACTTCTTCAAATGTCGGAGTGGTTCCTGGGATCCCCTCGGAGCCTCACCCAGTTCTAGAGAAGTTGCGCATGGTTAACAATTACAACCCCAAGGACTTTGACTGGAACCTGAAGCAGGGCAGGGTGTTTATCATCAAGAGCTACTCTGAGGACGACATCCATCGCTCCATCAAGTACAACATTTGGTGCAGCACGGAGCACGGCAACAAAAGGCTCGATGCGGCGTACCGTTCGCTGGGTGGCAAAGGGCCACTGTATCTTCTGTTCAGCGTCAACGGAAGTGGTCACTTCTGTGGTGTAGCTGAGATGCGCTCACCCGTAGACTACAACACGTCTGCTGGCGTGTGGTCACAGGACAAGTGGAAGGGTCGTTTTGATGTGCGCTGGGTCTTTGTTAAAGACGTTCCGAACAGTCAGCTGAGGCACATTCGACTGGAGAATAACGAAAACAAGCCAGTGACCAACTCTCGGGACACACAGGAGGTGCCGCTGGACAAGGCCAGGCAGGTGTTAAAGATCATCGCAGGATATAAACACACCACTTCAATCTTTGATGACTTTTCTCACTATGAGAAGCGTCAGGAAGAAGAAGAGTGTGTGAAAAAGGTAAAGGAAAATATTACTCCAAGGTGAAACAAATCCTGAGTGGTGCGTTCTTTAATTGAAAAGGAGCTGCAGTGCTTGAAAACCTGTTCTTGTTTTCAAATACAAGAGAAAACAAAGTTTGAAAAGATGCTTTAAGGATTTATAGTTGGATTGAGGTAGATGACAGACTAAACATCAACTTCTGACCCAGGGTTTTATTTACTTCTGTTAGGTTCACATGTAATCTCTTCCTTTTTAAGAGACATTTAAGTACAATAAATGAAAGTGTCTACAATTAAGATAAAATTTTAGTTTTACTCAGTAACCTAATGTAAATCTGCCTTCAGTTAGTAGTGTTTGAATTTTTTATATCTTAGAGTATGTGCAGTGTAGAGTCAAAAAGAAAAAAATAAGTAAGTCCTCTGGATGGGTTCTTCTTTAGTGAAACGTTTCGTCTCTCGTCCAAGAGACTTKAGTCAGATGAGTTTCAGGTGAACTCCGCCTTAAAAGCACTGCCTCCACATGGTGGACAAAGAGGTTAATTACYTGCAAAAGAGGGCCATCGCCTAACAAAAGGCTTGATTAGCTCTGTTGTTCATAGAAGGGTGTGCCCCATCACCTGACTTATTGGTTTGGATGCTGTGGTTCTTAAGTGTCGTGCCATGTGTATGTAGTGAATGCAGGCGGGGCTCAAAGTCCCCTTGTTTTTGTAAACAGAGTATTTTAACAAATGGTATGAAATCTATTTTACAGATTATAACATTTTGACACAACAGTGAGACAAATCGGACGATGTGACATTCACCTACCAACAACAATATGTCTTAACCTCTTTAAATTGTCACAAGGTGTGATTATTATGTTTGTGTATATGTTTATTCTGATTATTTGGCTCATACAGATATGTTGGACAAACTGGGAAGTTTTCTAAAAACAAATCCGTAAAGAAACTTTGGTACCTGAGCTCCAGAAACAGTTCTGTTCTTCAGTATTCTTTCAGTTTATCAGATTACCAGTGTTGTACTGGTTTTTTCTGATCTTTGCTTTCTTACGCTTTTGACAGCTACAAATCTGAATGTGAACGAATGGATTTTAGCGTCTATGGGTTTTTTAATGGTTTTAAATTTCCTTTTAATCATTGTACATTTTTATTGATGCAGTGATGCAGCTGTTGTGTACATTTATAAGGGTAGTTTTACTAGATGTGATTAATTTTTAGTTTTAATATTAAAGTGGAACTCTGTATGGTTTTTATTGGTAAGATTCGTAATCTGATAAAATTAAAATGTGCTTATGAATGTTTTCCCTGTAACATTAACAGCAAAGATTAGCTTGTTTTTAAAATAAGGTTTTTGTCCGTTTTACTGAGTTTCATTTCTGTGTGGCAGGTGGAGGTCCAGGGCAGTGAGCCATATCCCAGCAACCCAAGCAACAGGAGTCATTACAGGCTTCAGGTAACTCCCTTTATCCTCACTAAAATTCGGAACCACTTCTTTGATTCAGGGGTATTTGGTATGTACTTATCATTTTTAGGCATATAAAACTCTCTTGCCAGCAAAATACCAACTTGTTAWAAAAATGTTTTATCCACCTAATCACATACTTTTATTTCTGTCCTGGTGTTAATTAAAAATGAGTGCCTCAGTGAGTAGGAATGTGCTTGTTAGGTAAATACCACCATTCCAAAGTTAACTTGCAGTAATTCATGTTTCTTACACCGTGTGCATATTTTGTCCTGTACTCACACAGAGCTAATTCTGTAGCACAAGTGTCCGAATGACAAAAATTGTTTTCAAAGCAGTCATAATGTACAAATTTCAGCTGCTGCTTTATGATTTAGGGCCATTGCTTCCTTTTTGTATTTTTTGCCTAACAGTTTCCACACAGTTAAGACTTATGCAATAGTTTAAAGTGCCTATTACAACATTTTTTGTATTAAATATAAATGTATTTTTTGATAGATAATATTGCAAAAATAATTTCACTCCCCTAAGATGAACAGTTGAAATTTTCACTTGTAGGACCCTATAAAATCTGTTTTATTTTTTCCCAAATTACGTTTTTTCCATTTATTTCCCCATGAATTCCACATTTTCATTGTAACCATATTTATTTACTTAAAAGTGTGTAATTATAAAGCGACCGAACAATAATTAAACAAATAAATAGCTACAGAAATTTTTAAAATGTCATTTCACTTTCACTAATATAACAAGTAGCTATGATTCAGTAGAACATTAAATTCTTTTTGAAAGGTGTTTAAAAGTATTTACTAAGGGAAAAAACATTCTAATTGTGTAAAACACAGAATCTGACATAATAAAGTTATCTTTTATAAAAATAATGTTTTAGAATTTAACTTAACATTAAATACCTATGTCATACGGAAGTATAAACCCTACACTTGCCATCTAGGGTCATTTACTTCTGTAATGGAGACACGCGCACACACTGTTTGCAGTGCTTTATCAAATAGCGGACAAAGATTTTTCATTTTTTCTAAAGGAAAATCTGATTCTGCACAAACAACAACAAAATCATGGATAAACTCCCAGTCAGACTCCCACCTCACTGAGTGTTAAGGAGTTTTCAGCAMGTCTCTCAGCTGCTCCTCTGTCTGTGACTCAGACAGGAAGCGGTCTTCACAGCGTCCAGCCCATCGTGTGCCAAAAAACTTTGAGAAAAGCTCTTCTACAGATAAATAAAAAACCGGTGGGACGTTGTCTGTCCTACACTTTATGCTAGCTTCATATTTTTGGAGGATGTTACTTTTAGCGAGTTTGTTGTTCGCTGTGCGGGTCGCGGCTTTTTAATTTAAAAAAAAAATTCCCCCCATGTCATAGCTCACTCCACGTGCCTGTTACCAGGTAACGGCAGGTACAGGGAGCGGCAGCGGCCAAAATACGTCAGAAACTCGCCCAAATAAGCGAATTCCGTGAGATTCTGCGTTTTATACTGAATTCCATTTTGTTTGGTCAGTTATGCGGTTTCGTRCGCATTTTCCGCATCGCGGAAATTATAGGGCCCTACACATGTGAAGTAACAGGATGTGACGGGAAAGGAATGTCTGCATGTTAACAGAGCATTGCTACAATGGCAGACATCGACTGTAGAAAAGGATCTGATGTTTCTGTAGATTGTTTTGAATCACTATCATATCAAGAGAAGAAGAGTGAAGAGAGTTGAAGTTCAAATAAAGTTTCACTAAAAACAGACCAGGAAGTTCCCCTTAAGAGCTCCCATTTGATGTCACTTCCTGTTTCATTTTGGCTGAGCCAAGTTCAAAAGAAAATATGGCAGTTATGTACCAAAATGAGAAATCATGTGTATTAGGCCACGTTTCTTGAATATAAAGATGTTTTATTATACGTTTTGTGGTTGAAGTATGTGCATGTCGCAGGCACTTTATATTAAAAAAACCCTAATAAAACCAGCACAGGTGCAACTGCTAGTAGGGAGGGGATGTGCAAAATGAAAACATCTCTCCATATTGTCATCATATGCCCTATACAGATCAATATCCTATACCAGTCGTTAACACAGTGATTGTGTTAGACAAGCATATTATATTGCATCTTTAACTGCAGACTTGTGAATTGAATCACAATCGTATCATGACAGACTGTGTGATATCAAGAAACATTGTATCGTCAACAAATAGATGTTGTATTGTATTGAGATAAAGCTGGTGTTTTACACCCCCTACTCGTGACCTTTGTTTCTATTTTGTAATTCTTTCAAAATAAACTTTGGCATAAATAGATAGTACAATCTGAGTAATTGTTGTTTGAAATGGGTAGTATGTTTGTGTCTAGAAAAGCATTCTGAGAAGAAGAAAAAGAAATATGGGTCCAGGTAATTATTCAAAATTTCCCATTTTAACTAGACTACAGATATAAAAAAATAATAATAAAAATAAAAAAAAATCACTGCCTATCCCTACTAATGAGTTTTTGTCCAAATTTGACAGCATGAAAACACAAGATTTGTACATTTTCAATTCATACTTTATCACATTAACTCTTTGTCCTTCTTTTTCTAGGAGCGCCAAGGACGAGTCAAGTAACACTTGGTGCTTTGGTCAAAAGACTGCAACGGCCTCCCGCTAAAGCCCAGTCCACCCCAAATACATCAATTCATTCAGATCTCTAAGAAATTCTAATAGGGGTGAAGACTTAACAAAAGGACAAAAGACAAAAAAGGAAAAAAAAACCTAAATGAAGACTTTGATTTCTTGACTTTAAAGACTTACTTCGAACTTGTAGTAAAAAGGAAGCGATTATTCATAGGACTACAGCTAAATGCATAGCATCCTTAGGTGAAATCTTTTTTGCCCCACCCCATTCCACTACATTATGCTTTTTTTTGTATGCTGCATTTTCCTTTTTTTCTTTTTTAATGAAAGGATCATCTCTCTTTTTTTATGGTCCAAGCGCATGTCTGTAATTCTCACACAAACACAAATCCAATAGAAATGTGTAGTGTTGGCTAATAATAGTGTCCCAAAGTGAAGAATGGGCAGTTTGTCTCATTTTCATTGTAACCCTCCCCACCCTTACCTCTCTTCAAAGGATGCTCAGATGTTTTACCAGGACCCAGTGGAGCTTCCTCAACTGTGGATTTTCAGCATAGGCTGGTGCCAACTATGCTCATGTTTATTTTGTTTGTTTATTTTTTTGTACATGCTTGTCATGTTTTTGTTTGAGAGGACTGCAGATGTTCAGAAAGGCCCTCTTGTTTTGTTTTATTTTTTTTCTTGGAGAGTGTAGTGGAGGGAGGTTAGGGTCAGGAGGAGCTTAAAAACAGTAGGGAGTGGGGTTAAGTTTAAATTCAGAAGAAATGCTTGGTTGATGAGCTTTGCTCGGTGTATAATTTTAATGTCTGAAAAAAAACGGGGCCCTCTGTTAAGTCTTTATTGAACTTGTTTCACCCTCTTTTTTTTCCTCTCTCGGACAAGTTAATTCAATGTTGCTATGAGCTGCTTTTTGTTTTCCTCCTTCCGTTTTTCTTCAAACTGATGTGAGTGGCCTTGCCTCCACTCTTTCTATTAATCAGTTCAAAAATAATAAATGTGGTATATTCAGCAGAACGGTGTGCATTCCTTATGTTTGACTAGAAAAAGTGCTTTTGTTATGCATCTTGTTTTCCTTTTTATGTATGTTGTTTTTTTTCCCATGCTTATTTTACTTTATTTTTTTATAATCATCCTGCAACCATACAAGACTTTGAACACTTTAAATGATGTACTTGCATTTCTTTGCTTGCTCCACCTTGTCCTCAACACTCCTCATTTTTGTTCAGCTAAACATTCATATATCACTATCATCACTGTTGTTAGTAAAGAAAAAAAGTCATTCTCTTTAAGAACTACGGGCTTTTATTTGTGGCATAATAAAAATGCTCCACAAAGTCATGTTGGGTTCTGCTGTGTGGTCAATTTGTTGACCTGGTAAATTGCATTTAATTTTATTATTGGCTATCCAGTAATCACATTTTTTTCCTGTTTATGGATGAAAGTGATTTGCGTGTGTAAAAGCATAAAATGATTTGTTCAGGAAAAAGTGCTACTTGATTTGAGATGTGGAGTTACTTAGTTTTTTGGGTATTCAAGAGGGAGCTATGGTGTTACAAATTAAGTGGCATCTTGACTTGAATTGTGGAAATGTATCTTGGAAGGCTTTTGTGTAAAATTAACCTGCAATCCGCCATTTTCTCTCCTGCAAATCGCGGTTGTAGTGTCCGCGGCGGCCACAAGGGGGAGACATAGGATCACTCAATACTGTTGGGTTTTTATGTTCTGTTTAATTCAGTGTCGGAGCCTCACATCCAGGGGCTTCCGTGTTTATCATTAACGCAACACGAAAGTCTGATTTATTTCCATAAAAACTGAGTAACTTTTAATGTAATGGCGTTGGAACAAGCTAATTTTTAATCTTATTTTTGTCCAGAAAATTGCAGCTAAACGAGGTGAGCCAACCAGTTTTAACTCTTAAGTTCTCNGTGTGTGTGTGTGTGTGTGTGTGTGTGTGTGTGTTTTGACGGCACGTGTCGTCTTTGTGCGTGGGGAGGGGGACACGCCGCCTCGAGGGGTTCTCCTGTGACCCTTATCAGCGAGTCTCTGGGGGACGCCTTTTGGCCCCTCCTGGGATGCAAATGAGCAGAGAGGCGCGTGGAGATGCCACGCTACCGAGAAGAAGAAAAGGGGGAAGGTGGAGGAGGAGGATGGAGATGAAGCCGCGAGGGGAAAAAAAAGAAAAAAAAAAGCAGTGGTGGTGATGAAGGTGACTCCACACATCACTCATAAGAGCCACTTGAATTATCATGAACCATTACCTTATTTTTACCTGATTCAGATTAAACCCATGAAAACAGCTCAGAGCTGAAGAGTGACCATGCATTTCAGCCACACATGTAAACCGGAAGTGTCAGGAAGGAGACTCAGCTGGTCATGTATTTTCACATGTCAGTGTCTGAGTTCATGTCGCACTGCAAGGTCATGCTTCTGCTTTATTTCCCCCTCATTATCATAAGGCATCCATCTCTTTCTCCCATTAGTGACGCTTCGTGTCGCCAAAACCCACCTCTATTTACATGAATAAATTAGATTTTGTCTGCCTTTTTTTGTACATTTTAATAGAAAAAATAGTAAAATAAACCCAAATTATTTAATAAAAAAATTGAGGCCTTTTGTTGGAGTTTACATTTATTTAGCTCATTTTAAGCCACCTTTTTTGAAGTAAATGACAAATTATTTGTGTTTTCACAACGAAAAGTGCTAAAGTAAATAATATAAGTCAACTGTGTGATTTGATCGTATGTAGGGGGATGGGTGAGGGGGTGGATTTCTATATGGTCACCTGCTCTCCATCACCGGGGGTCCTGCTCTGTTATGTGTTGAGTCTAACCCCCTCATTTCTCCTAATTGTGTTTGAGCTTTCTGAAAATGCATAATGTGAAGACAGTCGAAAAGGGGGCCCCGAAAACAGTTGATGACCTCTGTTCTGACATATGTGGCTCTTTCACCCCCCCTGCACGCTCGTCATTGTGTGGGGACGACAGGCGTGTCGACGTGGAGCAACATTCTGGCCTTCTAAAGGTGTAGCATCTGAAATGTTCTTTTTTTTTTTGTCTGTGTGTTTTTTTTTTTAATCTTTTCCATTTTGACCCGACTAAAGCCCGTAAAAATTTGCAGAATTAAAAGGCGCAGCATCTCAGTTCATAACTTCTAAAATATTCTGTCAGGAATTTGTTCAAAAATTCGTTTCCCTCCCTCCCACCCTATCCGTGTTCCTTTTATTTTTTTTATCTGCATCTTCTGCCTCCATCATCTCAGATGTAGGTCAGCTCACATCTCTGTTGCCTGCAGCAATTTACAGCTCGAATCATTTGATGTGGCGCTGTGATTTTTAGGAGCAGAACCGACGCTCATTATTTAAATTGCTTGATGCTTTGAGCCCCCCCCCCCTCCTTTTATATTTTATTTTTTTCTTTACTTTAAAAAAAAAGAAAGAAAGAAAATACTGGAAACTACAAGTAGGAATGCCGTCCATGAAACGACTTCTTTATTGAAATATTTTTGAAGAACACAAACTGAAAGTCACACGAAAGCACAATCGTTTCAAACGGACAAGTGTGTAGTTAAATATGTTCATCATATGTATATGTCGGCATGCAGGTGGGTTTTTTTTTAAGAGCGTTTTTCACACTATTTTTCTACTTGCTCACTGATCAGGCTACTGGACTCTCCTGAGTAAACAGACATTTGAAGCGTCCCACTGTCACCACATGGCAGATCCCCCTGGTGTGAGCCCTCTGTCCATTTGGCTGCAGGAGGAACACTGGTCGACTGCCTGCAGCTCTGTTTGTTCTGACAATATGGAAACCGCTAAATTAGCCGACTTTGCGCCGCGATCGTGGCTGCTTATGCCTTATCTCCAGCCTGAACGAAGCTGCTTCTCGTGTTAATCTCACAGGCGGATTCACCTGCGAGGTCCGGTTGCCCAAAAAGCTGGTTTCTCTCACGCGAGGGTCGACTGTGGCTTCTCTCTTGGCATTCACCGCGTGCCTTAATTGTATTGAAATTAAATCAAGGTCCACTGTGAACACAAAGAGCTCAAGCCCAAACTTCCAAAGCGTTTAATCTTTTTGCTCTGCTTTGTTTTTTTTTTTTTAAAGAATACACTTTTGTTAAAACGGTGTTCTGGTTTAGTTGTTTTTTTGCATTTCTTTAGTCCATCCCTGTTTGACTTTGTGATTCCTCTCTCCTCACCTGTGCTGTCATCCCTGTGGGCTCAGGGGCGGCTCTGCAGCTCTGTGGCATGCTAATCCCACACAAACATGCAGTCTCTTTTTGGAAAGGAATGCATTTAATACAGATAACGCAAGAAAAAAAAAAAAGAACTACATAACTGTGATTCTGCTGATCGGTCAATAGTATGGACGTGCATTGCAATGCAATTTGAGACGTGCAAGAAAAGGGTTTCCAGCAAGAAAACGTGCCTGGAAGAAAAAAAAAAGACACCAATTTTGTCGTCAAAGCAGGATTTACGCCTTTCTGATAATCTCTGTGTAAACCTAGCTACAGCACATGGTTAAAAAGAAACGCACCGRAGAGAAACGAGGAGTGAGACGAGCGAAGCGAGCAAATCTACCTTTGTTGCACCATAAAGAGAGCAGCAGCTACCTGACTGCTACCATTCCGGCAGACCCATCTTCTCTTCAGAGCAAAACAAAGGAACCAGATACCTGCGAGGACACCGCGACGCATCGCAGCGTCCTAATCTCAACCGGCTCCACTTTCCTCGCTCAAGGAGCTTGGAACGGTTGAACCAGACCCGAGCAGTTCTTCGTTACAGTTTGTGCCGTTATGTCCCTCTTTACCCTCCCTCCTACTCTCCATCTCTTTACTGTTCTCTCTCTCTCTGTGTGTGTGCAGTCTGCGCATGCAACTCTAGCCATGGACAGAATAGGAAACAGAATAATAATAATAATATTAATAATAATAATAATCTTGCATTTTTCCAATACACAAATACATCATTTAAACAGGAAAGTTTGATCAAACCTAGAATACAAGATAATTTCCTCCCCTCCCATAAGTGCACTCAATACCTTTTCTATACATTGCCTTTAATACACTACTGCAACACTTTTTTTCAGATTAAATATATCCTTCCTCTCTAAAGATGAGGCAAAAAAAGGAAAAAGAAAGAAAAACGCAGAGGAGCTTCAGAGTATTTCCTCCTTCGGGTCCTCGGTCCTGGTTTTTGTTATTGTTGTTGCTGTAGTTGTGACTGCGCAGCTCCATCCTGTTGTGAAGGTCCTTCTGCAGGGGGTGGGGGTTGGGGGGTTGGAAGGATGGCGGACAAGGGAGTTGAAGGGACAGGAGGCAGGCAGGTGTCAGGCATGCAGTCAGGGGATGGAGAAGAGGGTAGCAGGGGGAAAAAAAGGAAAGAGACTTAGCTAAATTCTAGCCGGTCATCACCAAAAAAAAAAAAAAAAATCCATCTCGATCTGCTCAAGACAAAACCAGGGGAGAAAAAAACGGGGGGAAAAAAGCCCAAAATGCATACATATATAAGCCAGGCTGGTATATATGTATGAGGATCCGAGGCAGGAGGAGGAGAGAGGGAAACAAGGGATGGACGGATGAGGAGAGAACAGGCAACTGGCTCACACACAGACACAGTGCGCCGAGGAGACGACACGGGCTTCAATTTATGCTTTCTGGTCGACACCACCCCCCAGCTCATATACACGCAAACACACATACAGCCACACTCACACACACACACA
>NW_013954338.1:2291-3156 GCF_001266775.1 Austrofundulus limnaeus | reverse complement strand
ACACACACACACACACACACACACACACTCACACACGTGCACACCGACACGAGACCAGCGCTGGATCAAACAGGGATGACCTAGCATCTTTTTTTTCTTTCTTTTTTTTATTACCAATCCAGTTCCTTCTTCCTCCAGAGTGCCATCGCTCTTTTTCCCGTCTCATGGCTCACTTCCCCACTTAGCTCATCCTGATATCCCCGCCGCTAACCTTTCTCATTATTTTGAAAAGTGTCGACATCTGCAACTGTCACAACTGCACAGAAAGAGCTCCGTCCTGGAGGAGGATTTATTTATAATGTGCTCACATTTGGACTCATTCAACCGTGTTTTATTTTCTTTCCCTATAATGGTTGTCAATCTTAGATTTTTATTTTTATTTTTTAATACGTTAAACAGTTCCGATCTTTGCCACAATACATCCGTATTTTTCTCCCCCTTGTAGATTTGAAAAAAAAAGAACTTAATCTACATGAAATGCTTTTATGAATAGGGTTGTAATATATATATTTTTCACATTAAACACCCCAAAAGGTGCTTGAACAATTATACAGAACACTGAGCTGATTTTATAAAGGCTTAATATAATATTTTGATTTTTGATAAAAGATTGTTCCAAGAAAAACAGGCTAAACCCCTGCTCATCTTCACAGTTTGACACACACCGTCCTCCCTCCTCTCTACTTTAGGGAGTTTTCAGCATTTCTGCCTTTAAATGGCTTTCAGAAGAAGTTACCTCTGTGGAATAAAATGTCCTAGAATTTGAGGCAATTTCATGAAAAATGCAAACTGTTGTTTAGGACCATATCTGCACAGTTTGCAGGATTTGCAGGAAACAGCTACAAAAAAAATAAAAATAAAAAGT
>NW_013954338.1:0-316 GCF_001266775.1 Austrofundulus limnaeus | reverse complement strand
CGCTGACACTACACCATAAAGCTTTGTCTCAGTTGGACAAACTATTATTTCAAGAACTGTTTGTAACTTTTTATTTTTATTTTCAGACCGACTGGCCTGTACGCGCACGTTCACACAACCTCGCGCCATATGATCTGTGATCCCCCTAAAAAAATTTAAAAAACACACAAAAAACCCTCTTCCCTTTTGCTGCTGTCTGTGCATACACTCTGCGCCAGTTCCCCACCCCCACCTCTTTTTTGTCAAATAAATTGCTATGTGACCTACTTCCCATTTTGCACCATTTTCGCTCGTGTTCAGATATTATTGTTTGAAC
>NW_013954337.1:41038-41732 GCF_001266775.1 Austrofundulus limnaeus | reverse complement strand
TCCATGGAGCTGCCTTCACCAGGAGGAGGTCCATGTTCTGTCCATGGAGCTGCCTTCACCAGGAGGAGGTCCATGTTCTGTTACACTTGCCTGCTTCCCCTTTTAATGCTTCTGGATTCAGCTAGGCCCTAACAACAGAGAGGAGGGTGAAAAGATCTCATGGCAGGTTGTGACAAGAAGAGCTGAAGACTTGAAGCCACCAACAGCTGTGACACTAACTGGTCTGTAAGAACCATTAAAACCCTCTGGAGTTCTGAGGATGTCCTGGTCAGGACAAACTGAGAAATAAAACAGGATGTAATGTAAATAACTGAGGACAGGACATTTCTGTCACCACTTCTCAAATTCTGATTTCAGTCTGTAAAGGTCCAAACATCACAACTTATCTCAGAGGAAACTGTGGTTCTGAGTGGTTCTGATGAACCTACCTTTCTGTGCAGTGTTTGGAACTCACTGGCTCTCCGGAGAACATAATGTTTCCTCTCATTGAACAGGACTTCAACTCTGAAAAACTGCAACAAAAAAACACAAGGACTCATTCAGAATACATTAAAAGTCTCATTTCACCTTACAAGCCCAGAGGAGACCTCCACTCAGGATCAACATCTCCTTATCCTGATGCATCTCAGTAATCCAGGTAAAAATCAAAAATAAAAAAATAGTATAGGTCTTCTGGACGGGTTCTTCTCTAATG
>NW_013954337.1:39468-40038 GCF_001266775.1 Austrofundulus limnaeus | reverse complement strand
CTTCACCAGGAGGAGGTCCATGTTCTGTCCATGGAGCTGCCTTCACCAGGAGGAGGAGGTCCATGTTCTGTCCATGGAGCTGCCTTCACCAGGAGGAGGTCCATGTTCTGTCCATGGAGCTGCCTTCACCAGGAGGAGGAGGTCCATGTTCTGTCCATGGAGCTGCCTTCACCAGGAGGAGGTCCATGTTCTGTCCATGGAGCTGCCTTCACCAGGAGGAGGAGGTCCATGTTCTGTCCATGGAGCTGCCTTCACCAGGAGGAGGAGGTCCATGTTCTGTCCATGGAGCCGCCTTCACCAGGAGGAGGTCCATGTTCTGTCCATGGAGCTGCCTTCACCAGGAGGAGGTCCATGTTCTGTCCATAGAGCCGCCTTCACCAGGAGGAGGAGGTCCATGTTCTGTCCATGGAGCTGCCTTCACCAGGAGGAGGTCCATGTTCTGTCCATTGGGCTGCCTTCACCAGGAGGAGGTCCATGTTCTGTCCATGGAGCTGCCTTCACCAGGAGGAGGTCCATGTTCTGTCCATGGAGCTGCCTTCACCAGGAGGAGGTCCATGTTCTGTCCATGGA
>NW_013954337.1:37795-38508 GCF_001266775.1 Austrofundulus limnaeus | reverse complement strand
TCATGGCACCTCACCTGACCAGCAGGGGGCAGTATGAAGTTTCAGCTGACTCCTCTCAGCAGCTAACTGATGTAACTGAGCTGTAACATTAATAATTATAAACATTATCTTTAAATAATCATTGCTGTAAACTGTCTAACACCAGCATCAAAGTTAAACGTGTTTTTATGAGTGACGTCACACCGTAGGTTACAGATCCAACCTGAGACATCAGGTCAGGACTGTTGAGTTTCACTTCACACAAACCTGAACACTTCCTTTAACTCAGCGACACACAGCTGAAGCCCTGTGGAAAACTCAACAATTAATATCTTACCTGCTGCAGATAGCACCTTCAGCTCCCTCAGTTTGGAGAAACAGTTTTGTTGTTTTGTAGTTTTTGCAGTTTGAACATTATGTGCTGAGAACCTTTGTGGGTCCAAAAATAAAACATAAAACAAGGTCACCTGCAGAGGATGTGTTTGAATTCACCTGGGAGCTGCTCCAACATTATTTAATCTACAGGATTACACACTTTTAAAGTCTTTCTGATAACATCTGACCTGAAATAAATAAGAAATAAGATGAAATCTTTAAGAAACCTTGACACTGACATTTATTTGACATTAAACTTATTGACATACAGTTATTTGGTCATCTGCAAACTCAAACAGTGGCAGTAGCAGCAAGCTGTAGCATTACGTTTCTAAATATGTATTTTTAAATGGTTACTT
>NW_013954337.1:31859-35692 GCF_001266775.1 Austrofundulus limnaeus | reverse complement strand
TTAAATACACACCACACCATTAAATATACACCACACCATTAAATATACACCACACCATTAAATATACACCACACCATTAAATATACACCACACCATTAAATACACACCACACCATTAAATACACACCATACCATTAAATACACACAACACCATTAAATACACACAACACCATTAAATACACACAACACCATTAAATACACACAACACCATTAAATACACACCATACCATTAAATACACACAACACCATTAAATACACACAACACCATTAAATACACACACACACACCATTAAATACACACCACACCATTAAATACACACCACACCATTAAATACACACAACACCATTAAACACACACCACCATTAAATACACACAACACCATTAAATATACACAACACCATTAAATACACACCACACCATTAAACACACACCACACCATTAAATACACACCACACCATTAAATACACACCACACCATTAAATACACACAACACCATTAAACACACACAACACCATTAAATACACACAACACCATTAAATACACACAACACCACACTCTTCCTATCTGCTGTGTTTTTATCTGTTCTGGGATTTTTCTGCACAATGACGGCACATTGTACACAAGCTGAATGTGTTCACACAGAAACATGCAGTGAAAGAAGTTTGTTTTATAAATTAAATGCTCAAAGTGATGGATCAGCCAGTTTAAACATGTTTCAGGGTTCAAGGCTTTTGATCAACAAAATGTTCATTTTTCATCTGCTCTGATAAACTAAAGTATTAGAAATGTTGCACATTTTGCACCAAAAAAAAAAAAAAAAACATAAAAAAGTTAAACACTTTTTGAAGGAGGCAAACTGATAAGTAAAAAAATAAAATGTTTACAGTTTTAAAAAGGTTTAAATGTTTCTGTGTTCAGATTATAAATACACACTGAGCAGTCTCCTTTAAATCAGTTTAATAAACTGAACTCAGCTCAGATTAGTCTGTGTTGTGTGATTATAAGTTCACAACATTTTAATTCAGAGGCTGTGGACGGTTTAAAAAGGCATGACAGAAAAGATTTAAAGCTGACCTACAGCTTTGTTTATATTGAGTGTGGACCCGCAGTTCAGAATCAGAATTAAGTCCATAAATATTTGATTTCAGTGTTTGTGTGTCTTTAACACACCGACACTGAGAACAAGTTTCATTCTGAGCTCACCTGAACTGCAGCTTACCTTCTTAGGTTTACCACAGTCCCTGACTTCCCTGTCCTCCGTGGACGGGATGGAGACCTGAACCATCAGGACCCCTTCCTGCTGCAGAGCCATGGGCTCCGGCCGGGTCAGGACTGACGGTCCGGACGGCTTTCTGCAGGTCCAGGAGGAGAAACAGGATGTGACAAGTTACCTTGTGTTCCGGGACGTTAGGTCCGGAGCTGCAGAGCCACACCTCCACACTAATTGGACCGACCGAACCGACAGTACAGCAGCAGCTCGTGAGACGTTCAGGGACCTGTGGTTTGTCAGGAGAGAGTGGCTCCCAACATGTCTGCTTCTGTCACTCACTTACATGTTTACTTATGTCAATCTTACATTATATGACGTAAATATTATATTATATGACTTACAGTATGTCAATCTTATATTATATGACATAAATCTTATATTAAATGACATAAATATTATATTATATGACATAAATGTTATATTAAATGACATAAATCTTGTATTATATGACATAAATATTATATTATATGACATAAATGTTATATTAAATGACATAAATCTTGTATTATATGACATAAATATTATATTATATGACATAAATGTTATATTAAATGACATAAATCTTGTATTATATGACTTATGTAAATCTTATGTAAATCTTATATTGTATGACTTATATTATAAGTTATTGCATGTTGCATCTGTTGTGATAAATAGTTTACAGCACATTTTATTACCATGGGACTTGTTGTAAACAACATATTGCTTTTCATTTCCTCAGAAGTCTCCAGTCATGAGCTTCGGGCCGCCTGCTTCCCTCTCTTCATGTGTTCATATCCAGAGGTTTTAAGTCAGTCAGACTTGTTGTGTTTTATTGATTATGTTTAGTTTTTGAGCTCCTTATGTCTTGTTTGGCTCCAAACCTCTTGAAAACTGTGTCAAGTAATCTCTCTTCAAAATAGGTAATAAATAACTTTTTTAATAAAATCTAAACTAAAAAAATAAAAGTATCAACTTTAATAGGGTTGTGGGCCTTAAAGCAGTGAGTACACACTGCCCTACAGGAAGTAAGGAAACTTTTAAAATGCAGACTGTTCTGTGCAATTTATTACAGATTACAATCAGATTACAGATTACAATCAGATCACAGATTACAATCAGATCACAGATTATAGTCAGATTATAGATTACAATCAAGCATTGCAGATTTTATTAAAGAGATTAAAAAATCCTCAGAAAGGAATTTAATTTTTAAAGGAACTTTTTTTAGTACAGAACAGGGTTAAAGAGAGAAACACCTAGCATTACTTGTATACTGTAGCAGACCAGACTAAGTTCCTTTTTATTGAGTTTTATTTGATTATTATGAGGTGAGGCACAGAGAGCGAGCTGCAGTAAAACACGTGAGGATTCAAACTAACAGACAGACAAACAGCTGCTTTAGTCAGTGTTTTTAAATAAGGAAAATGTGAGTAAGAACCAGGATGGGAAGATACAAATCCCATGATGACAGTCACAAGTACAACATGTGGTTCTTGTTGAGATGAATAAAAATAAAATATATCTTTGTGAGCTGAAAGGAAAATGCTTCAGCAGAGCCTCATGTGGGGAGAAAAGGTTTGAAACTGCAAAACCAAACTTCATGGAGACTAAAAACAACAAATGTCTGGTTGCAGTGTTCGACCTTGGACTCTTTGGGGGGATGTGAGGACAGTGGTGGGGTTTACAGCCAGGGTTACATCCTGTTTTTAATGCTCACTTGTTTTTACTTTACTTTAGCTTTCAGTCAGAGTAGGAAGTGAACGTGGATTTGAAAGTGGCATGTTGCTTCCTACAGTCTGACTTTAAACATAGCATTCTGCTTTTTGTGTAAAACATTGTGTTTATAGAAGGAACGATGGCTTTGTTTTCAGACAACAAAAATATTACAGATTTTGTGGGAATAAGGTGAAGTCGCACTGTGTTCCATAAAATGCTAAACATATTATGTGTTTTAGATAAAATGCTCTGATCAAGTCAAAACAAAGTATTTAAACTGTTTCAGACTGTAAATCATGAAAAAATACAGTGGGAGCCTAAAATCAAGCCAGAAGGGATTTCTGGTGGACATATGAACATCAGAGATGTTGTCAAACACTGGACAACTGCAGCTCTTATTAACAGATGCTTGTCAGAGATGTGGTTAAAACCATCGACACCACAGATCATAAACCAGGGTATAATGTTTTAGATGTGACAGAAAACAAAGTTATGTGAAGGAAAGGTTTGACAGTAAACTGATGGAGAATCTCTGTGACTCTTTGGGATGAATGGGATTAACTATCAGACACTCAGATTATTGTATAAACCACCTACAGCTAAAGACGTTTTCTTTACCCATCTCACTGAGATACTTCAAAAATGTAATAATGAGGAAATTCTTTTGTTGCGTGATTTTAATATTGATTGGTTTGATATCAGTAAAAAGAAAAAGGCTAAAACAAATAACAGCTAAGTTTAATATGGCTCAAAACCATCCCAAACATTGACTGTACAGCGGGTAAAATAAGTATTGAACACGTCACCATTTTTCTCAGTAAATATATTACTAGAGGTGCTAATGACATGAAATTTTCACCAGATG
>NW_013954337.1:28490-30859 GCF_001266775.1 Austrofundulus limnaeus | reverse complement strand
ATGCGCGAGCGCGCGCGGGGGTACCCATCTGCGATAGCCTTAGAGGGCGGAGCTTACACGAAATAGAACTCTAAATTGTCCCTAGGTGTGAGTGAGAGAGTGAATAGTTGTTCGTCTCGTTTGTCTCTATGTGTGGCCCTGTGATGGACTGGAGACCTGTCCAGGGTGTACCCCGCCCCTCGCACTGTGACTGCTGGATACGGGCACCAGTGACCCACGCGACCCTGAAAAGGAAGAAGCGTGTACAGAAAATGGATGGATGATGGATGGATGGATGGATGATTGTTTTGCAGGCTTTACCACAGACTTCAACACAGTAAATCAAGTGTGGAACAATTATTGTATAATATAATATAAACAGAGCTTTATCATTAAATGACGGCCTTACTTTATACAGTACTCCAACAGATTTAGYTATTTTTGTTYTTAAGTARTTYAMATGAGCTCTCCATGTCAGCCCTTCATCAATGATAAYGCCCAAAAACTTTATCTCACTGACTCTACTAATCTCAACACCATCAACTTTAAAAGGAAAATCAATAGTTTTCTTTTTATTACTGAATATCATGTAATTAGTTTTATCCAAGTTTAGCGACAATTTGTTAAGTTTGAACCACGTTTGTATTTTTACAAATTCTGTTTGTATCCTTTCCAACATCCGTTCAATATCCCTACCCAAACAAAAAAATGTAGTGTCATCAGCAAACAGAACACATTTAAACAACCCTGATACATTTACTAAATCATTTACATACAAAATAAACAGCTTTGGTCCAAGTATAGAACCCTGAGGAACTCCACATGTGATATTACTGAGTTCAGATCTTATATCATTAATTTGAACAAACTGTTTCCTAAAAAAATTGTAATTCAGCAAGTGATTTCCTGAAAACCTTTAGTGAATTTTTAAGTAAATATACAAAAGAATCACCTTGATTTCAAACCAGACTAATCAGTACCAATCACATTCATACACTGATGGGACACATAAGAGGCATTAGGGCTGAAGTGTCTTGCCCAAGGACACAACAACTGACAGCTGGACGGGGGATCAAGCTGGCAACCTTCTGGTTCCAGGATGACTCCCCTAACCACTCTGCCACAGCCGCCCCCCATAAATCTACTGACTCAAAACCTTCTTAGATGCAATGATGATTTCTCACATATTTTGTGTTGGTCTTAAGCAAACAAGACAACAATAAAATCTGTAAGCTCCTTATATATTAGGAGAATATAAAATGATAAATTTGAATCATTTAATTGTGTACTCCAATATGCAGCTTATTTTTAAACTTGTGAATAACACTGCTCTCCGCCTAAAAACCTTTGTCCAACTCTGCTGAGCTGACAGCTATGAACATGAGGTCAGTGAACAGTATGATTGTAGAAAACCCAAACGTAGCTCAACATTTGCACAGACAGCCTTTTCATTTAAAGGCATCACAGAACAGAATAAACTTCCAGTAAATCTTAAATTTTGCACTGACCTGAAGGACTTTACTCATAATGTTAGGAAAGTGTTATCAGAAAACCAGCAGTGTCTGCACGGACAAATCCAAACTGTAATCCTTGCATTAGTGATTACAGAACTAAAGTTTTATACTGAGAATGGTTTTTATTGTTGTATTTTATTTTATGATTTTGTACAGTTGTTGTGTTTAGGACATGACCTATTACTGTATGTTTGATTTTTACATTGAAACTTTATTGTTCAAGGGGTACAGATGGAAAATGGCTTAAGTTAATGTCATGAATGATAAAATGACCCAGGGCAGAGGCAGGTTTTAAAAACAAAAGTTCGAGGCCTTTAAAGGTGAACAAAAAGAGGGCTGACAATGCAGCAAAACTCACTTGACTTGGGAACTTGACAAAGAATATGACCTGAACTGAACACAAAGATACATAAAATGATCTGACACCAGACAGTGACAAGACAGAGCTTCAATACACAGCAATTAATCAGGGAACTTGAAAACACCTGGGGAGAAACACAAGGGTGATCAGGAGACTGAGGCAGGGCAGCTGCGCAAAGAACACAGGGGAAACACTGAAACACTAGGATAAACAAAGCATAAAATGACAGTTAAATCTGATACAAAGTTCCAGTTCCAGAATTACGCTGCTGAGGGTGGCAGCACGTTGGAGTAGCTCTGTTACTTTCATTGAGATTTTCTTTTTTTTTTTCTTTCAGGTGTTCATTCCTGCCTTTCTGTGGAAAAAGTAACTTTTTTTGGACGGCTGTTCATTTGTGTTTTGGGTGTTGTGCAGCTGGATTGATTTTTGACAATACATTTTTTATACTTAGCTTTTTTTTGCTTTTTGTTATGATGCGTAACCATAGCAACAGGGTGGTTTACAACAGGGAGCAG
>NW_013954337.1:24930-27490 GCF_001266775.1 Austrofundulus limnaeus | reverse complement strand
ATATAATCTTGTTGTGCCAACCTAACTTCCCATCTCTGTGTGCAGACCTGCTGCTGCCGGAATCCCGTTCTCGACCTCCAATTGCAAATTCTAACAATAAACTTGTTAAACCTTTATCTGTGTTCGGAACTAATTCAGAGCTCACTCACCCGATCATAACAATATTAAGTTCTGTTTTCTACTGGAGTGGCAAAAAAATCTGATATAAAGCATCTTTYTTTGATGTCTTAAAGGGTCAATATCATGTGTTGAGTTTTATGTCATGTTATAATGTTATACTCTCATAAAAACATGTCCAAAGCCTTGCTCTGACTCATTCATCATGTTTGAGAAATCCTGCAGTGTTTTTATGAAGCCATGCTGATAAACAACAAAATAACAAAATAGAGCTGTCAGGGCAGCTAAAACAAAACCTGAATACTGAGAGGTACGAGGAACACAAGAACAACCAAACAGTAGGACAAGCCAGTGATCCAGTGAGGGTGTGGAGTAACTGACCAGCATTTAAAGTGCCTGTGACATCAAATGTTTGTAATACATATGAATGCATTTTGAAAAGTTTCCAAAAAACAAATTTCATGCAGCTGAGATGAACAGTTGTTGAGATATTTGCATGTGAAGTCACAGGAAGTGATGTAAAAGGGGAATGTCTGTGTGTGAACAGTGTTACTAAAATAGCTAAAAACAGAGACTGTAGAAAAAATTGATGTTTCTTGAAATTATTTTGAGTCACCATCAAAGAAGTCACAGTTTAAATATTAATGTTTTAATAAACAAAGGCCAGAGGATTCATTTTCTTAAAGTGTTCCCCTGTGATGTCACTTCCTGTTTTGGCTGAGCCAAGTCCAAAAGAAAACATGCCAGTTATGAGACAAAATGAGCAAAATTGGGTGTTTCCTGCCACGTTCCTTACATGTAAAAATGTTTTCTTTGACTTTTTGTATTTGAAGAAGAGGTGTGTCACAGACACTTAAAACCAGCAGAGGGAATGAGGAACACCTGGTGGCAGGACTGAACTGAACAGGTGAGGATGATTAACTGATGATGGACTAGGAAACAGGCTGAGGAAACTGAAGGGTAGAAACACAAAAACAACAAAACACACATCCTCACACCATGTTTAAATAAACTTTATTAAAACAAGAAGAACAGTTTACACACACTGCATTTGTTTTACAATGTCTGAAGTAAAAGCAGAATAAACCATTTGGTAAATTAGGATTACCATTTTTTTTCTATTTGCTAAATGCTTAAATAGGAAGCGGTGCGTTTCAGGTATGCTTTAAATTACACCCAAAGGTGTGTCTCTAATTAACTCAGACATTATCAATAAACCACAATAAATCAGAAGCTTCCAAAGACATGACATCATAAGTCCCAATTTGTTCAAACCTTTTGACTTTTAAGAAAGTAATAAAAAAATGTCAAAAAAATGATCTCCCCCATTATTCTGGCATTTAGCAAATAGGAAAAAATGTAATACTAACAGAGCAGGAAAGGTTTATTCTGATTTCACATGAATTTTTTATATAGTGCATGTAAACTTCTGGTTTTAACTGTAAGTCCATCTGTGTATCATCTACACAATCTTGTGAATTCAATATGTTTACACCAGTAAATATGCTGTGATTATGTTGTGAAAAGCTTAAGCAGAGTGGAGACTTAGAAGCACTCCTATCAATGTGAAGTTCTGGGAAGGACAGAAGTCAGGCAGAAAAGGAAAGGGCAGTGCAACAAACCCCCGACAAGCCAAAGACGCCATTAATCATTGACGCAACAAAACTGAGTCCAAAGGTTAACCTGAAAAAACCCTGAACCTCTGCTAAAAACATAAAAGTTTCCATCTGCAAGATCAAGTTAGGCCACAGACTCAACAAAAAATAGTTTTCCCTGATTCTTAAAACTTTGGAAAAAACATGTCGCAGTACAGAAAGTACTCAATTCAGTTGCAAATTAACATTTTCACCAAAAATAAATTAAGGTTATAATCAGTGGGTCGTTTGTGTTTAGGTTTTATACNACAAACCCACTGTCATCTGGACAAAGCAGGCAGCACTGTGAGGATCATGTTCTTTGATTTCTCCAGTGATTTTAACACAATTCAGCCTGAGTTGCTTTGTCTGAAACTCCAGAAGACTCAGGTGGAGGTCTCAACAATCGCCTGGATCAAAGACCACCTGACAAAAAGACCACAGTTTGTGAGACTGAAGGACTGTGTGTCTAACCATGTGGTCAGCTGCACAGGAGCACCACAGGGAACTGTACTCTCACCMWTCMTDTTCACRCTGTAVACTTCAGACTTCCAGCACAAGTCAGACTGCTGTCATCTACAGRAATACTCAGATGACTCTGCAGTTGTTGGGTGTATCAGAGATGGACAGGAAGCTGAGKAYAGRGAGCTGGTGGACCGCTTTGTGACATGGTGTGGGAACAAGCATCTCATCTTGAATGTGAACAAAACAAAGGAGATGATTGTTGATTTCAGGAGAAATAGTGCTAGATCAAACCCTGTTTCCATCATGGGAGAAGAAGTGGAGGTGGTTGAGGAATATAAATACCT
>NW_013954337.1:22901-24515 GCF_001266775.1 Austrofundulus limnaeus | reverse complement strand
TAATATATAGTAGTCTCAGACTGTGAGCAGCAGTTATCCCAAGTCTGGAAGGCGTTTTGCACAGGTCTTGGAGCAAAGGTCAGTTTTACATCAGGTTGTCACCCCCAGTCAAACAGGCAAACTGAGTGTTGTAATCAACCATAGCCCCTCCTCCTGGTGTAAACTCACCATGGCTTGAATGTGCACACAACACCCACACCTCCTCTGCCACAGTTTTTTCACTCTTGGCTACACCCCACCTCTGTTTCCCAGCCTCGGATCCAAGGTCCTGGACCCTCATGTAGAAACGATGTGTACACATAAAAAGTTGTGTGCTCCAGGTTCTACACACACGTTGGGATGTATTAAACCAACGTTGTGTGTATATTCACACACACTTTTCACCTGCAGTGAGAATGTGCAGCAGACACACAAAGTTTTTCAGCCGACAGTTTTAACTCACAAAGTTCTGAATCTGAGCTGAACCCACAGAAATATGACTCTGTTGTGTTTTCTGTGTGTAAGGAGCGTCTGAACAGAGTTATATTTTTATTTTAGTTTGAGTTGTTATTGTTTAAACTTGAATGATGATGAAACTGAAAATCATTTAACCTCAGACAAGAAAACAGATCAGTCTAAAACTGATCAGAGACCCTCAGTCCAGTCTGTAAACTGGTTTTATTGTTGTCACGTAGTTGGAAACACACACAGAGCACACACACAGCTGAGGAGAATAAAATGTGTGAATTATCTAAGAAACATTTTAATTCTAACTGAGAAAAAAACTGTCGACTCAGCAGATTAATTGAGAACAGCTCAGCTGTGATGATTCCTCAGCTCCACAACATGCACACAATACATTTGTTGCTGCGTAAAGTAGTGTGTAATTTATGGATCAATGTCAGCTGTTCTGCAGGATGACATCACTGTTGCGTCAAGTCGCAGTTGACAGTGGGAACAAAAACAATGACGGACCAGTGCTGCGGAAGTGACTGTGCACCAGGTGTGCCAGGTGTGCCAGGTGTGCCAGGTGTGCCAGGTGTGCCAGGTGTGCCAGGTGTGCCAGGTGTGCCAGGTGTCAGTAACTGTAAGGAACCAGGATGTTAAGAGAAGAGACGTGAGGGCGGATCACTGGGGTGGAACAGAGAGGAACTGAGCTCAGGTTCAGAGAACTGAAGACAAATGCAGAAAATGTGACGTCACTGGGATTTCCACAGTTTGTTTCTTAAAATGTAATGTTCAGATCAGAGATTTATTCTGTGTGTAGAAATGATTTAATGTGAAAATAAGTCAATCAAAAGAAATAGTTTGAGTCATAAGAAAGTAATTCTGATGTTTGAATTTGGATTTTGTTAACAGAACTTTATTTTGAAGTTAAATCAGTTATTGTGAACGAATTAAGAAGTACATAAATACTCACTTTAATGGTAAAAATAATGTACTGTGATGTTAAAATTATGGAGGTTTAGATTAACAGTTTAATTGATTTAAAGTAAGACTTTTATTTTTATTTTTTGCTTATTTAAAGGTTTTCAACCCATCTGCTTCTACTGACTGCTGCTGTTTTACTACATCTGCTGTTTTACTACATCTGCTGTTTTACTACATCTGCTGTTTTACTACATCTGCTGTTTT
>NW_013954337.1:18949-22690 GCF_001266775.1 Austrofundulus limnaeus | reverse complement strand
ACATCTGCTGTTTTACTACATCTGCTGTTTTACTACATCTGCTGTTTTACTACATCTGCTGTTTTACTACATCTGCTGTTTTCTACATCTGCTGTTTTACTACATCTGCTGTTTTCTACATCTGCTGTTTTACTACATCTGCTGTTTTACTACATCTGCTGTTTAAAAGAAGCACAGAAATAAATTAAACCAGCGCACAGCTGAGTCGTCACCTTGCATCTTTCAAAGAACCAGGCCATTTTTCACGTTTGGGCAGGAGCTGATGTGCAGAATTTATTAAGAACGTGACAATCACCAGAAGACGAGGACAGCTTGTTTTTTAAATGTTTTAGTATCACACAGAACAAACTACAGTCAGGTATTTGACTGTAGTTCTGAGCAGCTGAATGAGAGACTTCATGATTCTAAAATATAAATCACACCGCAGCAGAAACGCTGCGACTCGTTTCTTCACATTTAATAAATATTTCTCTAAGTTCTACCAAACTCATCAGTTCCTCTGTGTTTACAGTCATTTATTAAAGACGTTTAAAGGTGCAAACGTCTCTCAGCACCGCTGAAAAGAACAGCACAAGCGTGTACACACCAAGGATCGATGCAGTTCAGTTCAAGGAATAAGACTGTGGAATATTCTGGAAAGTGATTGTAAAAATGTTGGTTCAATGTGTTTGTTTAAAAGAATGATTAAAATAAATATGTTAAAGAAATATGAAACTGTATAATGTATATCAAAAGTTGTTGTTTGAAAAGGAATTGAAGTTTTTATTTTGTTTTTTTTATTATTTTTTTTTGGAATTAATTTTGGAAAAAAGGGGCAGATATAGGATTTTTTTCTTCTTTTTGCCTCCTTTCATTTCAAGTGTGATTTTTTTTCTTTGTGTATAAAATTTATATTTTTATATGAAAAGAATAAATGAATGAAATGAATAAATAAATACATTTGTTCTGAGTCTGAAGCCATGCAGACTGGCAGAACCTGACTGTCTCCAGAAGAGAGACAACGCTGCTTCGCCACAAAATAATGCTTTTATTGTGGTAAGAAGGACCACTGCATTGCCAACCGTCCCATCCGTTCAAAGGCCGTGTGGCAGACTTAGCAGCAGTGGCACTCTGCGAGAGGCCTTACTCATGCAGCTCAACAATCTCACCGCACTTATGGAGAGAAACATATTTAGCCTTTGCTGTCAGGAGGTCATGACACTGTGGATACATGACAGAAAATTACACTGAATCCAAATTTCACAGACATTTTGGCCTTTTAAATGCTGTTGTGTCAGGGGCAGATCTACAGGGGGCAGAGCCTTGCCCCCACAGCAACCACCATACTTTTATGTCTTTGAAATATTTGTAATTACTAACTGTTTTTCATCCAAAAGCCCATTGCAACCTTCAAAATAAATATTTATTTACCAAAAATATATAATTTTAAATATAATCTGAGGCCCCTGAAAAGCTTGTTTACGGCCCTGCATCAAACACCACCTGCTGCTCTGCAGGTGCAACATGAGTCACAGTGATGAGGCAGTCTGTCTGCTGCAGACTGGACTCACTGAGCTTCAACTGTCTGCACTTTAAGTTTCTCCAGCTGATGTTCTAACACACAACAGTAAAGTTAAGTTTGCAAAGAAAGAAATATCTGCTCAAGTGTCCGACGTTCACGGTGTAATGACGACAGTTACTTAGTATTAACTTTTTTCCACAGTTAGTTTTGTTTACAATAAGCACAGTAACAGTTAATAAAAGGTTTAGATACAAAAATAAGGTTTCAGGTTTGATTTTTAGGGGCTGCAGTTTCACTGATGCCTTTATTTGATCTATATCATGGCAATGAGGCACAATTAAACCACGTTACATTTGTTTTGTCACATCAAGAAAGTAAATAAGCTGCTCTGATGATGATATAATACTAATTTTTTTAAATTCTTGATGCTTGCACATTTCAGACCAAAATGAAAAAGAAATTTAAAAGTAGAGATATTGACAGTTTTTTTTTTCAAAAAAAGCAAGGGATGAGAAGGAAAAAGAGTTGAGAAAGGAAGATAGAGAGACCAGGAGGGTCACAGATGATAGTTTGCATTTTAGCTTTAAAACAATAAAAGAAAAAAAAAGAAAAGAACTACCTTACCTGGATCTGAGCTATTTCCTCCCACAAATTTGTTGCTTGCTGAAAGTCTTTATATTTCTTCATTGATGCATCAAAAAGTTTTCTAATCTCCTCCATGAGACGCTTTTCAAGATTTGACTCCATTTCGTCCACAAACGACACAGATTCTCAACTTTATCAGCTACCCAGAACAGTACATGCCACTGCGCGCATCGCGGGTGCAAACCTAAAAAGTGATCTCTGCACGGACCAGTCCGGGGATGTCTGCTTCGAGTCCGTGTGGACCTCTGCGGACCGAAGTACGCCCGAGTATGTGGGGGCTTTTAGTGGTGAAGAAGAGAAGATTTCAGGTGAGGCTGTGCAGGTAGAGAAGCTGCAGCTAACAGAAACTTGAAGCCAGAGTCTCTTAAACATACCCAGAAGGAATCAGGTTTACAGGTGGAGGTCGACGTGAGCAAATACAACTGACAAACAGAGACTGAGGCGGAATATACAAAAGGTAAGTGATTTTATTATACAGGTGCTGGGGATTGGGGACGGGACCTGAAACAGAGGTTTTTGCAGAGGTGAGCAGGTTATCCAGTACTGGTTCTTAGCAGGTAAGTAATTCAGAGGGGTTCTTACAGGCTGGAGAAGGAGACGAGGCTTGGAGGAGTTGTTCCAAAAGGTTGAGATCCAAAGGTGAGTATTTACAGGTGAGGAATTATTTACAGTGATTCGTGCGAGGCAGCGCATGAAATCCTGGTGAGTGGCTCTGGTTCCAAGGCAACAGGCAAACGTGCTGGAGGTCGCTTTCTGTAAACAGGTAAGTAACAAAAATGCAAAGGTTAGACTAACTCTGGGAGAGACAACAGGTAGCAGGCTGAGCTCATCCTCAGCACAGGCTTAAGAAGCCTTGGGGTTGATGAGCCGATCTTCATGCAGGTGTGGGTAATCAGTGCCAAGCCCATCAGGGAGGCAGGGGGTGAAACACCACAATGCCTCAGAAGGTCCAGGAGTTCTTATTGTTTTTAATTCAGAGAGGGAGAGGGAGGATGGTAAATTTCAGGAACACGGAAGTGAAGTTGTTTGAAGAAGGCGGTAGGAGTGAATTTTATTTGGATTGCATAAACTGTACTCTGAGTGTAATTCATGGCTTCCACATCAGGAGGGAACAGTGGGAATGAAATGGAGTGGATGATGTCAAGATCATCTAGAATGAAGCGAGCAGTTAGGAAAAGACAAGAGAGAGAAAGAAGTTGGTCAGATGAGAGTGAGMAAAGAATAGACACCAGTAAAAAGACAAAAACAAATACAAGTCAGAGATCTAGGGAACTAGAAGAGCAAAATAGGGAAGAAGATTGGAAAGTGTTTGTAGAGTTTCAACAAGAAGGGGCACATAATAATCCAATTAAACTAACTAAAGCAATAGAAAAAGAAATAGGCAGTATCAAAATGGCTAGGCTTATTAACAACAAAAAGCTATTAATTCATGCAACCAACAAAAAGCTATTAATTCATGCAACCAACAAAAAGCAGCAGGAAAAAATAATCAAAATGACAACTTTAGTTGGCGCATGGTGGCTCAGTTGGTAGAGCTGATGCCTCTCAGCAAGAAGGTCACCGGTTCAAATCCTGGTCCGGGGACCTTTCTGGGT
>NW_013954337.1:16767-18337 GCF_001266775.1 Austrofundulus limnaeus | reverse complement strand
GATCCAAATTGGCTCCAGCCTGCAAACTGAACCTGTAAATAGAGAAAAGAAAGAGGAGGAAGAAAACAATCTGCCAGACACGTAACAGCCTTTTTCACTCTCAGAAGCCTGCTGCTGTAAGCTGTTAATGGAGTCAGATTTTTAAGAAACCTTCTAGAAGAGAATCTACTGATTTTCTGCCATGTTAGTCTGTCTTCTAATTTATTGAACACAATTTTCCTACAGTACTATAAATATAATACTATTTTTCTGTTATACTTTTGCCTTGTCTCTACTCTAGATTAAAGGTGACACAATGGCCCAGCCAGCTGTTCTGCGGATCATCTTTGGAGATGAGTCTGACTCAAGAAAACTGCACCTGGTTTCTGGAATCCCTGCAACAACTGATGATTTACACACAATAGTAAAGACTTCATATCAGATAAAAGAGGACTTCCGCCTGCAATACATGGATACTGACTTCAATGACTTCATGAACCTTACTTCAATGTCTGAAATTCAAAATAAAAGCACTCTGAAGGTTATATATCTAGCACCCTCACAGCCCTATGTCACTTTATACCCTGTTGACTCATTTGATGAGAATGCAGGTGCTACTTATGCTGACACTCACACCCCAGCTTCGTCTTTAGCCTCATCCTGCAGTGATGATACTCTACACACTTCAACTCCTCATTCAAGTCCTGAAAGACAGTCCTCCACATCATCCTCATGGCCAAATGTGTTTGTGGTCCCAAAATTCACTTATGAGGCTGAATTTGAGCTGCAGCAAAAAGATACAGAGTTTGAGGCAAATGGCACATACTTCAACCCTGGACCAAAGCTGAAAGGAGTCATCTTAGATGGCCTTGCACAGGAAATGATGAGGTACACAAAATACCCTAAAGACTATCAGTGTGAAGAGGTAGCAGCTGCTTTGACGAGGGCTCATCCTTGTTTAGGGCAGCTTGGATCTAAGACAGGATTTTGGGGATGGAAACAATCCCTCAAGTATAAAATGCAGAACTATCGAACAAAACTTGGACGACTTGGACATCCTGAAATTCGTGTGAACTCACTGAAGCACAAAAAGGAAGGCCAAGGCAAAGCAGCAGCCAACATTAAGAAACCAAGAAAGGCTGAAGTTCATTATGTTCCTCTGCACCCAAAAGGTGAAAGTTCAGAAAGCCTGGAAAAAGAGAGAGTTGTCTTGTTATCAGAAGTTAAAAAACGGGACAATGAAGTGGTGATAAAAGAGAAAATGCAGAAAACATTCTCCAGCAGACGATTAGAGATTGTGGAGCAGAGACCCATGATTGAGGACATTCAAGAAAGATGGCCAGCCCTGTTTCATGAGAGCGAAGTAACTATTTATTGCACCTAGTACTGAATCATTTTGGATATAATTCAGATATGTAAAAATGTGTTTCATATTTTTCAGGTGAATGCAGAGTTTCTACGCATCACTACTAAGCCTCTACAAACAAAGTTCATGTCTCAGTTTGACCTCCTCTCAGACAAACTGATGAAGATTTTGGAGAGCAAAGGAGGCTTGAAGGGGCAAAAGATCAAGGCCGTCTTAGCCGGAAAG
>NW_013954337.1:12623-16394 GCF_001266775.1 Austrofundulus limnaeus | reverse complement strand
AATTGCGAAGTGGAAAGAAAATTATAAACAATAAACTTTTTTTTACAAATAAACTGAAAAGTGCAGTTTGCAAAAGTATTCAGCCCCCTTTTCTCTGAGTGCAACCAATTGCATTGAGAAGTTGCCTAATGACTGCTAATGACTAGATGAGACTAAAATTGAACATTTTGGGCAAAATGCAAAATGCTATGTGTGGCAGAGAATGAACACTGCACATCACTCTGAACACACCATCCCCACTGTCAAACATGGTGGTAGCAGTATCATGCTCTGGGGCTGAGACAGGTTAGATGGTCAGAGTTAATGGGAAGATGGATGGAACCAAATAAAGGGCAATCTTGGAAGAAAACCTGTTAGAGTCTTCAAAAGACTTAAGACTGGGACAGAGGTTCAAATTTCTGCAAGACAACAACCCTAAACATAAAACCAGGGCTACAATGGAGTGGTTTCAAACAAAACATATTCATCATGTGTTTGAATGGTCAGCCAAAGTCTAGACCTAAACCCAGATCTGAAAACTGCTGTTCACAAACACTCTCCATCTAATCTGACTGAGCTTGAGCTGTTTTAGAAAGAAGAATGGACAAATATTTCAGTCTCTAGATGTGCAACACTGCTGGACACATACCTTAAAAGACTTGCAGCTGTAACTGTGGGGAGGGATAGTTTTGCACACTGCACTTTTCAGTTTTTATTTCTTAAAAAATGTTTTGAATCTTGTATAATTTTCTTTCCACTTCACAATTGTATGCCACTTTGTGTGGGTCTTTTGCGTTAAATTCCAAGGAAATATGTTTGTTTGAGGTTTTAATGTGACAAAATATGGAAAAAGTTCAAGGGTTATGAATACTTTTACAAGCCACTGTATTAAAGTGGTATTATTGTATCCTAATAGAATTCAGTGGAAACAACAATCCTTGATCTGATAACTTTGTATTTAATTGATATTGTTTGTAAAGCAGGGTAAAACTTGTTTTTTATTATTCACAATTCAATTTAAACACAAGAATATTGTGGACAACCATGACCATCCTCTTCCCTCTGGGATCAAAGTCGAGAAGAGTAAGATTAGGAGTGGAGTAGGTCAGTGATTTACATTACTGGATTACGCATGGCTAGCGCTTTGCTAGCTACACTCGTGCACACACTGGAGCTCTGTTATGCACTGAAGAGCGTCAACAAAATTTATAGGGGTCAGTGGATTGTGAGGCGTCATCCTGTAAAAATTTGTCATGTTAGCTTTACTTCACAATTTTTTTTCTGTAAACTAAACTACAATATTTTTACACATTAGCAAAAAACAACAACAACAAAAGACAAATTATGTCAGGTCACAAATAATTGTTTAATGAATTAATTTTTATTACAAAAAATTGTTGTTCAGCTTGCTAGATTCATAGATTAAAAAAAAATAAAGCGTGATCATTACCTACGTGTTCAAATTATTAAGAAATAATACTTGAATGTTTGTGTGTAAATGTGGAAAAGCACACATATTGGGTGTAGAAAACTATCTGAATAAACTGGCCTGTATAAAAACTTTACAAGAGCTGTATTATGATGCTCAATCATTACATTACTGTAACTGTCATTAGCGAGTCTACGTCATCACATCTGAATTATTATGCAGTCTAAGTAACTAATATATTTGACAGCTGATAAAACCGATTTTAAATAAGTTTAAACAAGAGCACTGAAGCTTCTTAAATGTTAGCATTTGCAGTTAAAATCAGTCATTTTTAATTTTGGTTAAATATGTGTAATATTTACCTGTGAAACCTAATATCTTTTGCGCTTGAAAACTTGTAACAATTTATGTAGTTTATAGCAAAGTATTTGTGCAATTTGTACATTTATTATGAATTTGTTTGCACCGTGCTATGTTCTGCAAATCGATTTTCAATAGTTAGCATTAGCTCAATGCTTAAAAATTTCCCTTACGAAGCACGCCCAGTTCATGTGACYCCCAATCCAGTGATATAAATAATTGGTATAAGTTCTGCTGTTTTCATAGAAACTAATGACTTTATTTTTGCCTCGGAGAGCACAGGACAATGATGTTGAGGCTAAGTGCATGACAAACAATCTTCTATGTGGCCCTAAAATAGAGCAATGGAACAACAACTATGGAAACAACATCTAATGTGTTATGTGCTCTTACTTTATTATGGGAAATTGTAAGGGTTTAGCTCATTTTGGGATTATGGTGAGACAAATAAGATGGGTTTTTAATTATTTGTAGAAAGTGAGATGCTGATATTCTGACACTTCATGAACTGTGCCTTTTTTATATATGTTCTCAAAACATTTTTTAGGATTCAACCTTTTTAAACATGACTCTTCTGTTGTGTTTTGTTAAGGAATCTGCCACTGAGGATGCTGAGAGAGACATTGCAGCAACTGTTATGGGAGTTTACACAGTTGTAAGCCATGGAGAAGATGAGCCAAAGGATGTCGGAATTGTGATTGAAGGGAGGAAAGTCCTTCAGAACATAGACAGTGTGATGATGGCTTTCATTATGCTGTTTGGACTCATTTATGCTCTGGATTTGAACTATCCAGATAACCTTAAGTACACCTTTGAGTTCTGTCAGAAGATCATAATGAATCTGGATGGACACAAACTAAATGCAAAAATACAGCAGCTGAAAATCAAGTTGTTTGGTTGAGAGTCAACATAATGTGAAAAGTATACTGCTGAGAATGTTTGTTCTTATGTGAAAAAAAACTGATTTACCTTTNAGTAATGGCAAAAAAAATTAACACAATTGTGGTATTTGGCTGATAACGATTAATATGACGAATAATCCCCTGGGGTCCCTGGACAACTGCATGCCCTAGTCACATGACCAATTTAAAATCACTCTAGTGCTATTTGTATAAACCTGTTCCAAATTGTATAAAAGTACAGACTATACATCAATTTTTAAATTATGTTGATAGACCAAGTAAAACTGGAGTTATGAAAAATAAATTACATAACTTTTTCTTTAAATATTCATCATATTTGAAGCAGAGAGGAGCATTGAGCATTGGTGGACAGTAGTGGAGTACATTTACTTGAGTACTGTATTTAATTACATTTCTTGTGTATCTTTACTTTACTTGAGTAATTATTTTTGGGGGTACTTTTGGCTTTCACTCCACTACATTTTAAAGGCAAATACTGTACTTTTTACTCCACTACATTTGTAGGAAGCTTTTAGTTACTTGTTAATTTTGGTTTAGCATAGTTTTGTAATCAGCTGTTGCTGTTTTTCTTGAAATGCCACACTATGTTCCTCACAAGGGGAAACAATCACAGTCATAGCTCACATCAAGGATAGATTTGGAAWTACGTCATCTTCATTAGCAGTGGTGAGCTGAGCTCAAACATAACCCAGCAATGGAGACAATTGAAGAGAGAGAAACCAGCACTCATGATCATATCTCAGCTCCATGTTTGAGATTTTAGGGCTGAAAAATAGTTCCTATCAGTTTAAACGTGTTGAGRTCACTATGGATAAACTACATTTTTGCATTTAAGAAGTCACCATTCACGTTATTGCATTTTTAGGCTAAAGTCTTTACAGGTGGTGTAGATTTTGTAGCAGAGTTGTTCTATGTGTCAGTACATCAGGTAGTTTCTGTGTTACAAGGTTCTGTAAAAACACTCTGAAAACAATACAGCAGTGTAATATCAGAAAATTTAATTTGTACTATAGAATACTTGAGTACTTTTAAATGCATGTACTTTTGAATACTTAAGTATTTTCAAAAGTACTTCAGTAC
>NW_013954337.1:10336-11663 GCF_001266775.1 Austrofundulus limnaeus | reverse complement strand
TGTAATATCAGAAAATTTAATTTGTACTATAGAATACTTGAGTACTTTTAAATGCATGTACTTTTGAATACTTAAGTATTTTCAAAAGTACTTCAGTACTTTAACTTGAGTAGATTTTTTTTACCAAGTAACTTTTACTTGTACTTGAGTAGATTTGACCCTGAGTATCAATACTTTTACTCAAGTATTAAAGTCGAGTACTTTGTCCACCATTGCTGGTGGCATTAATCATCGTGTCAAAAAAAAAAAAAGATTAAAGTTTATCTGATGATTAACTGCACACGATACAAWTTTTCCCAACTTTAATGGGAATAAGGCCACAGAAGAGGTGGGCTAATATAAATATATTTTTGCCCACTCCTTTTGAGTGTATGAAAATTGTGTATTTGTAATGGTTCTGTTAGATTCAATAAAATTTAAAGCTTACTTATACCCCATTAAAACAAATAAGACAACTACAAGATTTCATCACTGTGGATTTCATTAAGACGTTTCTTAAAGTTTAAAAATAATATTGATAGCAAACTAAATGATTTTGTTCGAATGTCATCTTTCACACATTTCTACATTCTGTGGAAAACAGTTTCAGTTAGATGTTTACATACAGTTGTTTGGTTCAAGCGTCTCTTCGTTTTCGCTACCACGTAGGAGCACAAATCTATGCAAACAAAAGTTGCCATGGTCTCTGTTATCTTTAAGTTCTGCTGAGAATCAACTGATAAAGTTKATAACTCCTTAGTTTCTTTTGTTTTGCCCCAGATAACTTGTTGTTGAAAGGTAGCATTAGCACTTAACATCAACCATAAACATACTGCAAGACAGGAGTGACAAAATATAGAAATGTGTTTCAGACACGCGCACAAGACACCATGGGGAAGAATCAATCTCATGCCCTGTGAATTTATTTTGCCAAATTTAAATGAAATTGATCCATTATTGATTCAATCAATTTTTTACCCAGCCCTAATGATGAGAGCACATTATTCAACTTTGGATTAAAAAAAATCTTTAAAACAATTAATGACACTTACTCCGTACTCCTTCACTAGCWTTTCAGGGTCTTCATTGAGATACAAAGTTAGTGCTTGGAGGCTGCAAGATCTCCTGGTTGCAATGGAGTTGTCCTGCAAAACACAACAAGAAATGCTTGTTCAAGATGTGAGACTGCAACATACAGTGAATAATTATTACAATTGATGGCTTCTTATATCGTCTAGTAATTGCCTTCTAAAATATATGTAAATGTTTCTGTAGAGAATATAATTGAATTGAAATGCACTGACTAAACTAAATAAGAGGATTAGGGCCACAGAGCAAAAACTAATAT
>NW_013954337.1:5257-10186 GCF_001266775.1 Austrofundulus limnaeus | reverse complement strand
ATATATATATTTGATTTTCCGGGTTCTGATTTTAATCTCAGAATTCTAAGAAAAAAATAGAGTGAAGAAAAATTTGTGTTGCAGAAAAWTGGTGGATGGTGGGGTGGCATATCTGCATCAACTTTAGTATGTACCGGTAAGCAAATATAAACAAACCTGGTCCATGACAGCCATAATGTTTTTGATTTTGTGTCCTACTGCTCCCCCTTTCTTACGGAGAACTCTGGTCAAATTTTCAGAGTAGCGGTCCAGCTGCGCCATAAACTTTGGGAGAAGCGGGATGGTGGTAATGCGTGTGAACTCTGCACATACCTACATACGCGTTTCAACAAGACAAAAAAAAWGTAAAAAAATAAGGTTAACACAGTTTTTAAAGTCTGTCACATGTAATATCACAAGATTGKCATATTTCAAATCTCAAAATATATTCCATCTCAGTGTTATATTTCTACGGATATATTTCCCAGCCCTAAATGTAGTACAAATGTTCAGTGGACTAAATTTAGAACATCCATTATAGAAACCATATTAAAACATCTATTCAGTCTTTTATGTTTGAACTAATTTGCTTCACAACTCTCATATTTTGTACTTTCATAACCTAAGCACACAATATCAGTTTGACATYTTATGCTATTTATTCCCACATTTGGGAATTGAACTTTGCATTTCATTGTAGGAACTGGACCATCCTGTGTAACTCTGACCCAGCTCTCAAGTTTAGAGGCCTTTTGATTGCCAATTTGATTGTCGGCTTTGAGTTTGTCTCCATTAGTCGGATACATGAATATACACCTACCATTGCATATGAGACCAGATATTTTATTTATTACTAGTTCATGTCAATAAATATAGAGATTGGATAACATCAAATATTGCATTTTTTTCCCATAATTGCTTGTTTCATAATAATGAGTCAGTTTTAAGCTGTACCACAATACATGAAAGAGACAATTATGTATTACCTAAAAGATCAAGACTAACCTGATGTTTCGTAAATAGAGCTGGCCATCTACTTTTGAATTCTGCAATGAAGGGCATGTCTTGAACCACCTCATACCGCCGATGAGCAAAGCTTTTCTCCATTTTCTCTTTGATCACCTGCTGGTTGTTCCTTTTCTTGACCTCAGATAGCAGTTCAACTCGTACCTTCTCCAGGCTCTCTTTGTCTTCTCCAGCTGGGTAATGGGGACAAAAATTGARTTCAGCTCTCCTGGGTTTTTTCACTTGGTTAGGACTAGTCAAGTCGCCAGACTTCTTGGTTTTCAACGAGTTGATGCTCAGTTCTGGACATCCCAAACTTCTAAGCTTGGAACGATAGTTSCCCATTTTGTACTTTAGGCTGATTTTCCAACCATAAAATCCGGTAACAGAGCCCTGTTCCTTCAAGCATGGATGTTTTGTGATCAACGCTTGTGCAACATCCTCCAAWTGTGCTCCGGTAGGGTATCCTGTTGTGTACTTCATTATTTCAGAGGCCAAGGCCTGTAAAATGTCTGACCTGACTTTGAGACTTGGGTTCAGTCGCTTGCCTTCAGCAAGAAATTCCTGGTTTGCCTTTGACAGCTGCATCTCCACTTCGTAGGAGAACACAGGAATAGGAAAGCTGTGTGGCCAGCCTTGACACCTTAGAGATGAGGTTGAGGATGAAGTTGAATTTGAGCTGGTTGACTCAGTGGAGGAAAGTATATCAGTATCTGGAGAGGAGTCATCCTCATCATGAACTGGTGCATATGGAGTACAGCCTGATCCAAGAGTTGACAGCTCACTTTGTGTGATCACTTTAACTGTTCCTTTGTCTTGAATATCTGCCGTTGAAGTCAGGTTCATAAACTGGTCAAAATCATTGTCCATATACTGAAGTCTGAAGTCTCCTTCAATGCCAAACTGTCTTTGAATCTCTATTTTAAGACTGTCCACAGAGTTTGGTATGCCAGAGGGCAAAGTCAGCTTCACATAGTTATCTTCTCCTAGGACAATCCGAAGCTTTGCTGGAGTAGACATTGTGTGTATCACCACATCCAACTTTTACTCTAAAAGACAGAAAATTAGTATAAAAAAAGAGCAGAGCACCACTAATAACAGGTCTTATGGCATCTTTAAATTCAAGACTAAAAGTGATTAAAGTGATATGGAAGTTAAATGAAATATGGGACTGTATACATATATTCCTGACCTCGATATAAATCTGAATTCTACCACTCGTGTTCACCACTAGCTGACATAAGTGTTGTCTGTGTAATACACAAGTGTCAAAACACAGATTTTTATTGAGCTCAGAGACACGTGCAGTCTAATTTTATTGCATATATCAATTTAAAAGTAGTGTAATATTGTATATAGTACTCCATTCAATGGTTTCAACTCAGCAGTCAAAAAAATACATTGCAGACAGGTTTTAAGGTGTGAGCTATTTTCCCTTTGACAGAAGTATACTTCCAACACCTATATTCAATATATTTATGCCAAGCTACACAAAATTCTAAACAGTATCAAAAGAACGAGTGAATGGACAGAGGAAAAACTGCATATTACCCCAAAACACCCAATGATTACTGTAATATTACCTGAAGAATGTATGTATCTTTTCAAAGTAACCATCCGCAGACTGCCAACTTTGTAATAACAGAGGGGGTAGCAGTCAACAAGTTGACTTAACCCAATCACAGAAACATCACTTGAAGAAGGATCCAACTCGAAGGATCGATAATGTTCTCTGTACCATGAGCTTAATTTCTTTACAATGAAGTGAAGTCCATCTTTCAAAACACACATTTGTACAATTTCAGCAAAGTCTGGCAGTCCACCAACAAACCCATGCACTATTATCATGCCACTTCTGTAGTTAATGCCATCAGCAAATACGTTCTGTGTGAGATTTACAACAGCAATATCAGGGTACTTCTGACGGAGGCTAACTGCTACCWCCTCTTTCATGACATCGATAGGGACTTGTGAGACTTGTGCAACCTCAAGAGAGTTTTWATGACATGACAAATGCATACTATGGCCAATCATAAGCTGATGTTTAGTGGCCAAAGAAAGTGTTATGTTTTTAAAACAATTTGTATGCCTCACAATGTTTTTAAAATAACTGTGTTTGGATTCAAACCGAAGAGTCCAGAAAGAAACAAGTGGACCAAAAAGAAGAATTAGGGCTGGATAATGTTCTAGGTAGTGGTGCTTTGGAAGCAGTTTTCTTTCTGGGAAAAGTGTGCAATACCTTTTTCTATGGTCTGATATTTTAGTTTCCAAGTATGCAATWYACTCCTTGGTATGCACAYGGGAAACAACCAGATCAACAATATCCTTCAAATCTAATATTAGCTGCCACACTGGTTCATCTTCTGGTATTAGTTTTCCAACAATAAGTGGTATTAGTCTTAAAAGGCACRAATTTTCGTGTGCGTTGCCACCAATATCTTTTTTACTTAGGAAAGCACGTGGCAATAAATGAGGGCGATTTGTTTTATCCCCCCATTTGTATGGGAAACTTTGAATTAGTTCATTTAAATGATCAAAAGTGAAGTACTTCTTTGCTAACAGCAATCCAAGGCATTCAGCAAGTTCAATGGGCACTATCCCCTCAAAAAGGTCGTGAGCAACATCTGGGGGAAAACCTGTAGTAACCTCAAAGAATGAAAGGCTCTCYGCTAAAACACATGTAGTTTTGACTCCGCAGCAGGGTTTACCTTGTTTAGATGCACTTGCTACATGTGCACAATGTAGCTCCTTAGTTCTAAGAGTGAAGCCACTCTCTTTAACCTCCTGTGACTGAAATTCACTACGTGTAGCAGTACAAAACCGACATACAAAATCTCCAGAGAAACTCTCCACAAATCCGGCCAATCCGTGTGCTCCAAGGTTATCAGCCACTACACATTGAACAGTACCTCTAATGAATGTTCCRAGATGATCAATGAAAACTCCCWGTTGCTCTAATGTGACAAGATCATGCAGTAAAGGCTCAAATATTTTTTTAAATCCAAATGTTTTCACATCATCACTTTTACAAAGCAATGCAAGGTAAATTGAGTTCAGTGATGACTGGCAAACTGGCAGCAAATTCCCTAAAATCCAATAAACTCCACAAAGTTTATGCTTTTTGCGGGACGTCCCTAAAGGATTACYGATTTCGAATTCATCTATGTAAAGGCACAACAACAATCTTAATTCACCACCTGAGAAAAATTCATTACTTTTAAAGTGGCAACCATCTCGGTAACATCTATACTCCCAATTTACAGAATGCTTGTTTGAATGACCATCAACAACTTTATCAAGTACACCTTTTTGTCTGAGTAACTGTATCAATGTTTTCAGGACAGAAATATACTGGAAGGTTCGTCTGTTTTTTGACTCAAGTATGTACTCTACTGGCTCGACAATGTCAAAATTTTCTTTGTAATACTTTCTGCGTTTATGAGCTGTAGCTAGTGGGCCATCTTTTGCTGTACTCTTTAGCAAAGGATTACATGAAGATAACACAGTATTTAACTCTTTAATCACAGTCTGGTCCACACAAATATTGTGGTTTCTGAAGGTATCTTGAATTGCTTGGTTTGATATGGGCACAGATGCAGATCCTATCAAATAATGGAATTCATCAAGAAGTTCATCTATTGCTGTCCGTGGAACATGGAAATAGTTTTCAAGTTTCAATAAAAGATAACCTAACTTCAGTTCTATGGTTTTAGATAAARCATGTTCTTCTGTTTCAGTTTCTGTATCACTATCAAAATGAGTATTGTTACTTTGAGTTACATTATCTATGTCCCCAACGGCTAAATTTTCTGCTTCACTAGTTTTTACTATACCTACTTTAAAATCTTGTAGAGAATATAGAGTGTGTTTTCTATTTTTGTGGGACTTGAAAGTACCAAAGATATTGGTTTGGAAAGAGCAGCCCTGAAACACACAATTCACAGT
>NW_013954337.1:4050-4935 GCF_001266775.1 Austrofundulus limnaeus | reverse complement strand
AATTCAATTCAATTCAATTCAATTCAGTAGAGAATATGGAGTGTGTTTTCTATTTTTGTGGGACTTGAAAGTACCAAAGATATGGGTTTGGAAAGAGCAGCCCTGAAACACACAATTCACAGTTTCATGCCTCTTGAGGTGATTATTTATGTGACAAAAATACTCCTTTGCTGATGCTAAACCATTGCTTGAACACAACTGACAGTTAAATGTTACTGAAGTAACACATCTTTCAACACTTTGATTAGTATGTGACCTGCTTAAATGACTATGAAGAGCATTCCAGGTTTTAAATACACAAGGGCAATCAGAATAAACACATGGGTATGGGTGTCTGCTGCCAAAATTTTCATGAGCTAACCTGTAGTGTTTTAGAAGATGGACCCTTGTTGATGCAGTTGAACCACAGCTTTTACAGGACCACATTCACATCTGTTGGAAAAAGAAAGTGAGGTTAGCATCAAAATATTAAAGACAAAGAAAAGCTTTGTTTTTAACTTTTTTCCCTATTCAATTATTTTTTTTTAATTCTGATATCTAACAGGAGCGTCCAACTTTGCATGTGACAACTCCTCTCTCTTCATGACAAAGCACAGTCACAGGAGATTGTGCACAGCCTGTTTGGGAGTCTCTGGGATTTGCTTTTTCAGTTCTTTCAATCAAACAATATTAACTAACAGTCGCACATGTGTTTGTCCCCCACTATAGCAAGTATTGTTGTGTCTAACCTTAATCAAATTAATAAAATTAAAGTCTTTATATCAACACTTCATTAGATAACGCTATTGTGTTCTTGTGTTTGTGCCCGCGTGCGCACGCACACACACACACACACACACACACACACACACACACACACACACACACACACACACACACACACAC
>NW_013954337.1:2833-3065 GCF_001266775.1 Austrofundulus limnaeus | reverse complement strand
GCTCAATAGCTCTGATACGAAGATGCATGGTTTGCACTTCCAACTCCTTGTTGCGGTTCTCCACCTCCCGGATGCGGAGGGTGAGGCACAGGTCCTCAGATGACATACCTTCAAGAGGTTTGAGCTCTGCATCTGCAGCAGGTGTACAGACCTGTGCTGCGCCTGCGTCCTCGACGTCCTGGATTGCAGCCATTTGCAACACCCCTTTCTCGCACAGCGTTTCCTTTAATTC
>NW_013954337.1:1249-1662 GCF_001266775.1 Austrofundulus limnaeus | reverse complement strand
TCAGGACACCACTCTCAGTCAAATGGTCAATCAGAGAGATGTAACCAGGAGTTGAAAGCTATGCTCAGATGTGTTATTAACAACAATCCATCTTCATGGTGTGAACATTTACCTTGGGTAGAGTATGCGCATAACAGTCATACCTCCTCAGCTACTGGTTATTCTCCATTTGAAGCCTCCCAAGGGTATAACCCTCCTCTGTTCCCTAGTGAGGACTCAGAAATCCTGGTTCCTTCAGTTCAGCAACATGTTCTCTGGTGCTGCAGGATCTGGAGCCAGACCCACAGAGCTCTTCTCTACCTCAAAGATTTTCCCAGAAAACTTTCTCCCAGATTCATCAGGGTTTCAGAGTTTGCCAACAAATGAGCAGAGTAGTAATGAACAGAGTCAGAGACAAGGTAAAAAGGTAAGTG
>NW_013954337.1:0-244 GCF_001266775.1 Austrofundulus limnaeus | reverse complement strand
GAGTCCAGGTTCCTGCTAGTTCCTGCTCCTCTACAATCCTCTCCATCAGTTCCTAGCTGGTCAGCTGAGCTGCAGGTTGGAACATCTCCTGCTTCCATTTGGTGCTGCTGAAGCTCCAGAACTGGGTGGTGTTGTTAAAATTAAATGTATTTACTGCCCCCTATTGGCCTGGAAGATGTTTACAGCAAAATAAGCACAACACAATAACACACAGGTAATAATGACCAAAAACATTCAGTAACTT
>NW_013954336.1:35487-37680 GCF_001266775.1 Austrofundulus limnaeus | reverse complement strand
CACAAGTTCTTTTCTCATTCATGATCAGAGGGGTGTTTCATTATWTCTGATTTCATTTCTTGCAAGATCCTGGATTACATTTATGAAAATAGGCTGGTCCTGATTTCATTAAGTAATTCCTACACACAGTGATGGAAAAATCTAAAGGCCATCCATCATTTTGACAGATTGCAATTAACACCCCTGACCTCTTAAGTCTGGAAGACTTAATAAATAAGCCAAGTGAGGCTGGGGAAAAAAATCAACAAGCCTTCACAATATGGCTCTGTGGCATCACACTCACACAGAGACATTTTCAGCTTTATGCACTGAGTAGGTCTACATCACGGAGGCATCTTATTTAATCTAAAATAAATAAGACTCCCATCTGATCATCATCTCAGATCTAGACACCATACTGAAAGCATCTCCAGGAGCTGACAGTGCACTGAAGAGTTAAGGACAGGAGGCTTTGAAGCATCTGTGATTGCGCAGCTGATCCAGTGGTGCAGCGGGACTGCATGCTATGACATTTCCTCCTGCTAAAGCCACAGCTTGTGGGATTTGGAAATAATGTCTTGCTGAATTCTGATCTCTTTGACTGGAAAAATGTTTTCTGATTTTAAAACTTTGGATGAAGTGGCGCTTATTATTTCAATAGTGTCGCAGCAGAGCGTGAGTTTAGTCAGAACCACTTGCGCCTGCAGATGTAGACTCACTGTGCGTATGAGATTTTCTTTAGTCAATTTTTTAAATAATTATTAGACTTTTATTGTATAAATCAATCCCTGCCTTTCTCTCTTCTCTCAGGAATAAGGAGGCATTATCTAATGTTGCAAACTGCAGCCATTAAATAACGTTTGTAGTTTTTATCCTTTTTTTTTTACTTTTCATAACGTAACTGAGTCAAAAGCGGGACAGTGTGTGTGCATCACATTGTGGGCTTTAGGCCTGGTGCTGGACAGATGCACTGTTTTTCAGCACCATGCGTATCGTGCTCATGTGGCCTGTATCTGTGTGAGCTGAGCTGATGAGTTTTTCTATGATAAAATCCTGCAGGCGCCGCATCTGAGGCAAAATTGCAAAATCAACATGACAATAGCAACATTCTATTGAATGTTTAGTCATTATCATAAAAAGGGAAGTGACTGGTAAAAACTGATCATCACAGATTTTTTTTACCGTCAGTCAAAATGACGGACAGCAAAAAAGTCTGATGCAACCCATCCATCCATCCATTTTCTGTACACGCTTCTTCCTTTTCAGGGTTGCGTGGGTCACTGGTGCCCATATCCAGCAGTGTCTGAGCAACCTCTGCTGGCAAATCTTTTCCACCCTTGGCAGCTTTTTGACCTGGTGGCCTCTGCCATAAATGGCAATAGACTTGTTTTCCCCTCAGTTTACAGACTATGCCTCCCAAAGTGTGGTTATGGTGGCCAGATTAAGGAGATCCTCAAAGTGCTACATTCACCGCATTATACCCAGTCCAGGTTCCAGATTTGTCTGGTAGCTTCTTCTGCCAGCAGATCCAACTCACCACCAAGTGGTGATCTGTTGACAGCTCCATTCTTTTTACCTGTCCAAAAAATAGGGCCACAGGCCTGATTGCACAAATACAAAACTGATCGACTTCTGGCCAATTCTGGTACCAAGTACACAAATGTACCATGCTATGCATGGATATTGTGTTTGTTATAGACAGCTGATGGCTAGCACAAATTTCCAATGATGGAACACCACTTGGGTTCAAATTTGGAAGGCTGCTTTTCCTAGCCACACAAAATGTCATTGCCCATATGTGCATTAAAATCACCCAGTGGAATAACAGAATGCTCAGACAGCAACCCTTCCAGAACACCACCAATAGATTTCAGGAAGGCTGGATAATCTGAACAGCTGTTTAGTGCAAATACAGTCAGAACCAAAGCTGTCTGCAGAGGACAGCCTAACTTTGTCTTGTTGGAATTGCTCAACCTCAGATACAAGCTCTAGCTCTTATTGTATTGAAGGGTTGTGGGCCATTCCATGGCAGCTATAGCTAGTTTATGCCACCTGGAATTGGCATACCCAGGAAAGCTCCTTCATTTACCACCCTACTTGCACTTATCAGGTTTTCAGGTCTAAGTCAAAGATGAGCAGGTTTAACAGACAACAGACACGGAGACCAGATAAAAGGTAAGTGTTATTTATTTACAGGTGGTAGGGATATGTACA
>NW_013954336.1:30011-34487 GCF_001266775.1 Austrofundulus limnaeus | reverse complement strand
GGTGGTTAACAGGTCCAAGAGTCCTGAGGATCTTCAGGCAAGTTTCACTGAACACAGAGTTCACAAAAAGCACAAGGTTAATAGTTTCAGGATCACAAGTGTAAGACTGAGGCTGAGGATCATACCCATAGGAAGCGATGTATCAGCGATGACCTGCTCACTGGACCCGCCTTAAATAGGAAAACCACCAGGAGGACTCAAATGGGTTGCAGCTGTGTCAATTGCTGATCCAATTAGTGACAGATGCTTCAGCACTGCACCTGGCCCACATGGAGGTGGTATCCTGATTTTCCTTTGGGCTTGACCCAGTTGAACCCTAAAAGCCCAGTCTCAACCACCATGCCGCCTCCATGACAGACTTGGTTCTAGTGAGGTTCACAGGTTTACTTTTTCTGAGTAGATTATTCTACAAAAGTGCTGCATCTTCAAAGGTTTTTATTGGTCTGACACTTCTCCGTAGGCCAGTTTGGTGGATGCCCCAGATGGTGTACAGGCAAAAGCTTGCAATACAAAAGTTCACTTTTTTTCGATTTTCAAAACTCCAAAAAGGTATGATACTTGTGACACCTCAGAGTTCCTCACACATTCCATATTTTGAGTTGTTCTTACCTTCTAACCTTCCACAACTAACTTTTTTCTCCAATATTTTTATTCACTTGAGCAAGATTGAGCAGTAACTATTTAATGAGTGAGTTCTTTGAGCAGTTCTTAACTAGTCACTTAATAATGCAGAGAATTTCAAGATTTAAGCCTGACCATGTCTGGTGGAGACTCAAAAACCTGTGCTAGGACTTAGTAGGTGAGTGTAGCTCTTTGGAAGACTTCCTCCATACAGTGGGGAACTGCATCTGAGTGTGTTTTGCAATTTGGGATAAAGATCTCAAGGAGTACAAGGCCGGGGATGATTGGGATGATGCATTACAACTCACCAGTTGTAATGCCACCAGTTTGACCATTTAGAGAGCAGATAGAAGTCGGGATTATTTCAATATTAGGCCACTCACTTCCCAACCTCACATGGTGGATATCAGGGTTGAAAGCTGGTGTGTTTAAATTTTAATGAGAAAAAAAATGATTTTGAGGTAAGAAAGTATTTTTGACCAACTGTATATTTTGATTGGTGCCCACATAGTTACAGCTAGAATCTTAAAACTCATGTAAGTTAAAAGTATATTTTCAAGCAAAAAAAACAAATGCCTTTTTTCCTCAGTTAATTTCAAAGCACAGTGCTAATACAGCTAGTTAAATGATGGCTGACAGGTGTGGGGTGTGTTGTAACACTATAATACAACCCATCAGATCTGTGGCGAAAGAACATGGGATTTGCCCTGTTACACTGATGAGATACTGCAAATCACTACAGACTCAGGAAACGGGGATCCAGTGATCTTACCAGTGTTTGTTACAGAACTAGCCACAAAGTTATCTGAGGCACAAGAAAAGATCTTATGACTATTTGAGTCTAGCAACAGACTTCTATGGATTGGCCCTGACTGGCAAGTTAGCCAGGGTAGAGGACTAAAATGGGTGTTTGATATCATTTGAAAAATGTGACAAACTTTGTTATAGGTTGTTATATTCCTCAAATAAACTTGGTGTAAAATGAAATCTAAAACATATTTTTTGGTTATTTTGGCTTATTGTTACAACTCACCCAGTTTTTCTTTTTATTATTCTTGCTCTCGGAGGAGTAAGACGCTTTTTCCTTCTCTCCTGTCCTTCCTTATCTTCCCTGCTTTGCTGCTCAGCCTCCTCTACGTTTTCATCTGAAACCAGAAATTATGGATATTTTTATTTTTATGGATTTGTTTAGCTGGTCTCTTTTAATACATTTTTGGAACAAAGCTTTCTTCCATGGCAGGGCAGGTCAAAGGTGGGAACTCTGTTCTGCTCTGTTCTGGATTTGGATTCTGATCACTGGATTCTCCAGATTGGCTTGGTGGTCTCCTGGTGTTCTACAAAACAACATCGGTGGCTATTCAGGCCATTACCTGGCTGCCTGACCAATATGAAGGATTGCCATTCTTTCAGCACTCAGACTTTAGCCTTGAGCGAGCTGGAACTCGGTCTGCAAGTGGTTCTGCTGAGGGTCGTGGACCGGCTGTAGTTCCTGGACTTTGCTGATCAGATGGAATTGATCTGGAGAAGCTGATAGCTCGGCTCGGGCAGATTGCCCACACTATTTGTCTGATTGGATTCGCCACATTGGATGTACCAGCAGACATGAAGGCAGATGGAAAATTATTGTTGTCTACCTGACTGAAAAACATTTTCTTCTGTTCCCAAACAACTGATTCCGGATTTGTGTCTCCACCACCATGTGACCTTGAGAAGGCTGTTGATCTAATATTACTCCTGGTGTTTATGTCGACATGGCCCCCCCTCTCACTCCTGTCTAATCTGATCCCTTGAAGGACAATCTGAAGCTGTACAGAATGAACAATTCAACACCAATATTCTGAACAATGGCTGAACTATGGTGTTTATCTTTTTGGGGACTGGATTCTTCTGACTTATTCTTCAGATATTCATACAAGTGCACACAACACTCATGGCTTCAGATACATACCCTCTAAACTCACTTACTCCTCTGGCTAATAAATGTGCTCTTGCTTGTAGAGGTTTTTTTTTTATAAATACCAATATGTGTCATCTTTTGTTGATATAATATGATGTTTCTTTTTCCTCATCTAACCTTCTGTGTTTTTTTATTTTTTTTATTTTTCATTTTTCTTTTTAAATGTAGCACAACCCTGCTGGTTGCTGCATGACCTGATCACCTGTTCCCATGTTTTTGTCATGTGTGTCTTCTTGAATGGGTGTTCTTAAATGTAATTTCATTGTGCTCTGTACAATGACAATAAAGGCATCCATCCATCAATCAGTCAATCAGTCAATCAATCAATCAATCAATCAATCAATCAATCAATCAATCAATCAAATCTACCCCACTACTGGGGTAAGTTAATACAAAGAGCATCTGTGTCTCTGACATTTGACAAGTCACAAATTCTGTTATATACTTACAGGATTGTCAGTCAGTACCATTCGTAGCAAACACGTGAGTTCTTTGTATAACAGTTTGAGAACTCTCTCTAAAAATCAAGAGTTAAATATAGTAAAGCCAAAATTGTTGCAACGATTCCAGGTTTCCCCTATGTTGGATGTTTGTTTGTGATATGAACATGATGTGCAATATGTAGCTAATAAAAAATGTATAATTTGTGAGCCTTTTTTAAGGGTGTGAGTTTATGGCAGGAACCAGTCCCAGACAACACAGTCCCCGGACCATAAAGGTATTGAAACCTCTCTACGACATTAAGGGGGCATTCTGTCCATCATGTTGTCTCAAATTAAAGAGAGTTAAAGTTGTACACTCAAAAATATTTGCACAACTTGTATTTATGTGAGTGTGTGTGCAGCAGCTGTGAAAAACACTTTATCGTTCTCACCCATGACCTGCATGGCCTGAGGCAATGGGAAGGGTTTCAGGTAATAAGACAATGTGTCTCAGAGTGTCACTCCAAACCTATCTTTCATGCTCAACTGAGTCCAGACAACCTGTGGATTATCACTGTCATCACCTGACTGGAATGCAACTCATTTTGTCATGTTACCTGTTTTGATCTTTAAAGTTTAGCAAGAGTCTCAGAAAAAATTCTAACATTTATGGATCTGTTACGTTAACGAGGATCTATTTTAAGAAATTGGAAATATAAACTGTAAACTTAATTGTTATGTATGTTTGTTTCTTATTTCTGACACCATTTTTCACCACCCAGCCATCTGTCCTCAGACAAGAAAGATGACACAGGCCAAATGAAATGGAGGACAGAGCAGAAAGTCAAGTGGTAAAATAAAGCAGAGAGAGAAATTTGTTGACTCTTTGAGAGATGTTCAAAACTGGAAAGCCTATCTTTGTCTTTGATGTTGATGAGAGGAATATGTAAAGTCACACCTCTCACTCCACAGGGTTTAACAAAGCACATACTTTCATTCTTTTTACACTAATTGAATAGACATCTGGTTTGTTTCACTTGAGATTGTGCCACAGGCTGACAGCAATTATTCACCCTGAACACCATTTTCAGATGAAGTAGACTGATAAAAACAAAAAAGAGATGAAAGGAAAAACTCACATCAATTTACCAGCAATCATTTAAAGTCACGTTTGCATCCATTGGCCAATTTTAAGGCCCTGTCACACTTTAACATTTTAAACAACTTTTGCAGTTGTACAAAAATTTTGTCCAACATGCTGGTGTAGGGGAATTTATTAGTTAGAAAACGCTTTAGAAGCACCACACTATTTTCCCTTTTTAGGTTTTTGTTTATTATGATCTATTGTTTGATGATTGTTAAGTCTTGATTAAAATAGTTTAGATACAGCGGGTAAAATAAGTATTGAACAGTCACCATTTTTCTCAGTAAATATATTACTAGCGGTGCTAATGACATGAAATTTTCACCAGATGT
>NW_013954336.1:24081-29011 GCF_001266775.1 Austrofundulus limnaeus | reverse complement strand
TTCTTCATGTGTTCAATACTTTTTCCCTGTGCCATTCCACATTATTACAAATAACTTCATTTCTGGACATTTATGGTTTGATTTCTTTGCATGTATGGATCACTTAGGTTGTTACCGACATCTGGTGAAAATTTCATGTCATTAGCACCTCTAGTAATATATTTACTGAGAAAAAGGGTGACGTGTTCAATGCTTATTTTACCCACTGTACATGTCCGAAGCATTTGTCAACAAATTAAAAAAAAAACGCTTATGAATACATTAGTTGAGTGTTGCTGTTCAGAGTGGCCTGCGATGCAGCCGTAGGCCTGCAGGGTGCGCACCAGGCACTGAAGACGCTGTATAAAAAGACCGGAAGTCTGGGTTGCAGGCCGTGCTGCTTTGGCTCTTTACCTGTGAGCAAATAAAGCTTCGCTCATTACCAGATCTGGTTGTATGGCCTCATATCTTCACACTTCAATTTATTTCACATTTTTGTGAATAAACTCAACTTCAGTTAATGAACACTAATATTTTCTTACACTGGCGTATGCTAAAGATGGAGCAAAAATGTAAATTGAGAACCTTCTTTGGACTTATACATATTTTATTACCAACAAGCTGAATGAATACACAGCTTATGTTTAACATATAAGTAACTTATCCATAGCTTGTCACTAACTTAAGCATAACTTCTACAGTACAAATGTGTGGCAGTGTTTTTGACAGATCTGCGGCACAACCAAGTTTGACTCAAATGGGAGTATACTGTAATTCATGACTGACAAGACTAGGGAGGACTCAGAATACAAAGGGAACTTAGTTAACACAAATCACTAATGCCTGTGAGGGAGACAACTGGGAGAGGGAGGAGCTGAGGAGGAACACAGGAGGAGGAGGAAGCAAAACACAAACACAAGGGAACATAAACACAGAAGGAAAAGGGGATAAACAGAAACAAAACCATACATCATGTAGGTGCTAGAAGCCATGACAATTTAGAAAAAGAACACTGAATTAAAATATCAGTATTTGGAAAGAAAGTGTTTGTCTACTAACCAAATATCTGATATATCTCCATTAGGGTTGTGCACCTTTGGTCTGTGACTTATCTGATGCTTGTCTTTATTTACAGTCTTTATTTATGATGATATTATTTATTAAAGATACAAGAGCAGCAAAAACAGATATGTGATTCATCGTCTAATCACAATCTAATCACAAAACACTTCAGACTTTAGTTATGATTACAATGCAGCTGTCAGTTACAATACCATGCATCCTTTAGTCATGATACAATCAAGTCTTCATGACATGATTGAGTATTTAATCACATGAGTCAGTCCTTAAACATGACAATATGTGTCTTTTATCACAGTACTAGTATTCAGTCTTTGTTGAATTTGTGCAATTTGGAGGTGAGCTGATTTGTTGACGAATCAGATCAATACAAATTTTTTTAGATGCTGAAGTCTACACTATATTCACTTGCAGGACACCTGTAGCCCTTGATGTCCATCCATCTAGTTATTCATTTTCATTGATCGTTTTTTTTCCTTCCTAGCTCATGGGGAAGCTGGTTCTTATTTACATCGGTCATTGCCCTGTAAATACACCCTGGACATGTCACAAGCCTGACACAGAGCCATATACAGACAAACAATAAAATAACCATTTAATCATACTGTCATTCACACCAGGAAACAATTTAAAGCTGTCAAACTAACCTAACATGTATGATTTAGTAGAACCCAGAGAAAACCCACACATGCATCAGGACAACATGCAAAGGGTAGAAATAAATATCATATTTCATGTTCCTGACCTTTGTAATTCTTGTTCTTTTTTAAATTCTACCCTTTTTTACCCACTTGCTGCCCTGCTGTTCTTGCAACTCTTTAAAAAAACAAAGCCTAGGCAGCACAATGCTTTGGAATGGGTGAATCCTGCTGACAGGATCTGAGTGGGCTGTTTACAGAGGAGCTCGTCAGCTCTTACGACTGGGACAATGCAGCATGTGCGAACAGTGGGAAGACTAGGCCTTTGATGCCTCTACATCTTGGACTTCCCTCTTCAGCTCTTCAGTTTTTTTTCCTTTGGTGGAGTTTTGTGAAGTGTTTGTTAGCATCAGGAGGCTGGTGCATCAACACCACAGAGAAGAAGAGGAGGAGAAATGGACATAAAAACTACTTCACAGCACACCTGCACAACTTAAATTGTTTTTCCTCCATAACCCTAACCAACATTTATTCACCCTTTTTAATCAGACTCATGTTTATTGAAGTGTGAGGTTCGTACGATATACAGGAAATTATCTCAGGCCAAATTACTCAACAATGAGAAACCAACTTTGTCTTTTCGAGTAATTTATTAGAAAAATACAGCAAGAATCAGTTTCATTGAATCATGAATAAAAACAGTATATGAACAACATGAAAGATGGAGCAATATGGTTTCTAAAGCAGTTAAAGGTGGAAATTATTGTAGACTTGATGTTATACATCTAAGTTAAGGTCTGGATGTTTAAAGCTTTATGGAATGACAATATATTTTTCCCAAAGGAAATATTTTTCTTCTATTAATTAATTGACAAGAGACCCAGGTTAAAACCTATAATGCTGCATTCACACCGAACGCGAGTTCAGCGTCAGGAGCAKCAGGTCTACATGCAAACTCTATGATGGAGGCGAGCCAAGCAGTGTTGTGAAGTGCTGCGGCACGTCTAGCGTGATTAGAGCAGCGTGATTTGAACAATTTGAATGTTCGACGCATGATTCATCGAACGCTGGAGTTAGAAAATCGGAACTTTTGCAGCTCAACGCAGCCTGTCAACCAATCAACCAGAGACTCCACTGTGCGATGCAGTGACAGATTTTGGGACAGTTTCCTGAACAATGTCCACTGCTGAAATCGAGTGCCTGTAGTTGGTGTCCTGGCAGGAGATGTGGGCACCGATGCAGGTCAGTGGCTTATCAAACTGGACTTGGGACAAAAATAGTTGTGAAATGAGCCTCGTTAGCTCGCAGCTCCTGAGTGGTAAAACTCACCAAACTCAGAACTCCTCTGAACTATCTGGTGAATGATGAATCAACTATCTGATGAGTGCAACGTTCTCATGCTCTCAGTAAATAAAACAAAGCCACTTTCTTTATTTCAACCACCATTAAACTGAGACCGACAAATGAGGAGAGACTGGTGGGGGGGCTTGACATGCTAGGTGTGTGTTAAGTGCTTCAAGAGCAATTTTGACTCGCGTCTGAACTCAAAGTGCACAAGCCTCCAACTTGAAGCGTCAGACGTGATTTTGACGCTGATGTCGCGTTCACAGCATAAGTTTTATCAATTTTGAGAGAAGGATAACATCAAAATTGCCTGGCTTGTTTAACCAGGTTGTTCTGCGAACTCTGTGTGTAATGCCTTAATTAGGTACATTTCATCAGCTCACCAAAGTTCATCTCATTGGAGGTGAAAATTTGTGTGTAGGACTGTAGGACCAGACGATTCAGATCTGCCCTGAGGCCTTTTTTTCAGTTCAATTCAATGCAAAAAAATTTTATTCATTTCATTTAAAAAATAACTAACTGGACCTGTCCTCAGCCTTTGACACTGTCGATCACTCTATTCTCCTTCGAAACCTGAAAGACATAGGGATATCCGGGGTGGTGCTAGACTGGTTCAAATCATACTTCTCAGACCGCTCTCTCAGTCTTATTAGGTCAATCTCTCTATGACTCAGCCAAACTCACCTGCGGAGTTCCACAGGGTTCCATCCTGGGCCCAATTCTATTCCTGCTCTACATCCGCCCCCTGACTGAGGTCATCAAAAATTTCCCAGACATCTCCTACCATTTCTATGCAGATGACCTGCAGTTATATTGCTCCTTTAATGACTCCACCACCCACAAACTCACCTCTCATAAAATGTGTCACTAAAATTAACCAGTGGCTGTCTGACAACTTGTTACTTTTAAACCTCAGTAAGACAGAGACACTGATCCTGGCCCCTGAAAATAAAGTCTCTAAGATAAAAGAACATCTCGGCTCTTTGAGTTCAACTGTTGAGCGTAATGTGCGCAACCTGGGAGTAAATCTTGACTCAGATCTATCAATAGATAAACACATAAAGAACCTGGTTCCTACATGCTATTTTCATCTCCGTAATATCTCAAAACTCCAGCCCCTGCTGTCCACTTCAGACTTGGAAATGGTAATTCATACCTTCATTTCTACCCGCTTAGACTATTGTAATAGCTTGTTCACCTGTCTTAACCAGAAACAGTTAAATCATCTTCAGCTTGTCCAAAACTCTGCAGCGAGACTCCTAACCCGAACCTCCAAATTCACCCACATCTCCCCGATCCTAGCAGAACTTCACTGGCTTCCGTTTCAGTTCAGAATCCGGTTCAAAATCCTGGTCCTCACCTTCAGAGCTCTTCATGGCCAAGCACCTGGATACATTAAAAGTCTCATTTCCCCTTACAACCCCACACGGGACCTCCAATGACAAGATCAAGACCTCCTTATGGTTCCCCTCATTCGCTTTAAGACCCGTGGTGACCGGTCCTTCTCCTCTGTGGCCCCCAGGCTCTGGAATGAACTCYCTKTTAAWCTGTKCTCCCTTCATAACATTGTCTCTTTCAAGACACTCCTAAAAACTCACTTTTTCTCTCAAGCGTTTAGCTAACCATTTCACCATTACTACCAGCCTACCTTCATTGTGAATGCTTCGCTAATCTTTGTTTTCTTTACCATTAAACACATGCCATATTTTTCTCTCCCGCATTCATTATGTTTTTGTGTATTATTGTATATTTTGAACTGCACTGACCTTGTTTGATTTACAATTTTAGAAATTAATTCCTGATTTGATGTTTCAATTTTCGTTGCTTATGTTTAATTGTGTTTTTCTGTTTCATTTTATTCTTTCCACCATTTTTATACTGTTAATGAT
>NW_013954336.1:19541-21235 GCF_001266775.1 Austrofundulus limnaeus | reverse complement strand
TGGTTATATAATAGCAGCTGCATTCTGGTGTGATAAGCTCTATGTTTTATATTCAATTAATGTATGATCTGATAAGTCGACTAATGTAAAAATAATGGGTAATTAATCAATTATAAAAATAATCGTTAGTGGCAGCCCTATTCAGGAGGATTATTACACTCCTAAATGTTCTTTCACTGTGGAAGGTGTGTGTACAGGAGGGTGGCCAAAGGTTTCTCTGTGGTGGCCATGGCCACCCCTGGCCACCCCCTGGCTCCGCCCCTGCATAGATCTGGCATTTTTAAGATCATTCTCCAGACCATTCCACAATCCTATACCCTGGATTAAACTATACCCTGGATTAAACTATACCCTGGATTAAAGTACATCTTTCTCTCAAGCAAGCATGAAAATATGGCTTCACAAACATTTCCAACCCCTTAAGATTATAACAACTGTCTCAACAAAGTTTACCTGAATGTTGGAAGGTACTATGTTTCCGTGAGTCTTGTACTTAAACAGTAAAATATTATCGTCAATCAAATCATAGAATTTCAAAAATTCCAGTTTGCAAAATAATGTATTTGATGGATGGTTGTAATCTTTTCTCACAATAATTATTATGGCTCTTTTCTGCAAAACAATAATTGGATTTCTAATTGTTTTGCATAATGTTTTGACATTACTGAGAGGTTTGTACAAACTCACTGAGATGGCTTGGCTTCCCGTCACAATCACAATCCCCCCGTCACTTCCCGCCTTGTCAGACCCCGCCGGGTCGGCACAAACTTCTTGTTATAAAAATTTACTATTTGATATTTTCCTTATTTATCAAATGTTAATTTTATGGTTTAAAAGAAAAATAAACTATTTTTTATCTTGTTGACCACACAATGACTATTGTCTCTATAATATTCTTTTGGAGTCTGAATTTGCCCTCCATGCACTTCTTCATGTGTTGCATGACAAGCTCTTTGCAACATCCAGCATATTGGAGGAGAATAGCCTAGAATATTAGTCTTTATCTCTTTATATTACCAATGTATTTTTTTACTCATTTGCTATGTATTTGTTACCTGTTCAAAGTACAATATAAAATCGATGGATGGATGAATGGATGGATGGATGAATGGATGGATGAATGTATGCCATATATCACACAAACTCAATTTTATTACATGAATAGGTTTGGAAGCAAAATGAAACATGTTTCTAGAATTAAAGCAGGCCCTGAAAACAAAGATGAGATGAAGAGCTGTTTTATTCCTGAGGACAGAGCTGTTCCAGACAAACCTTTAAAACGTGGTGTGATGAAAGCAGAGCCCGACACCTGACAGAGCGACAGCTGATTTACTTCAGATTAAAGAACAGCAGACACATTGTTCTATCGTCTCTCTGCCTCCTTTCTCTAACCCCATTTATCCCCCTCAGCAAATCATTGATGCCATTCATGCCCCTGAAATGCTACGCTGCTGTGATTTTCTCCTCCTTTGTTTCTGTGCTTGCTTCTTTTCCCCCCTCCTCCTAACCCGAAGCATTCCGGGAGCACAGAGGGTTCTCCTCTTAAGGTTTTCTTTCCGCTCAGATTAAGTGTGACAGATTGGCAAAAGGAGCACATGACAGGAGTTCAGATGGCAGGCAAGAATAAGATCAGACATGTGATGCGATATTAAGAGGTCACAAGAGCTGACACACACACACACACACACACACAC
>NW_013954336.1:6594-19211 GCF_001266775.1 Austrofundulus limnaeus | reverse complement strand
GGACAGGGCTTTGGTCCCCACAAGGCTGCATTTTCCTGAAAAATCGTCCCCACCAAGTAGCAAGAACAAGGCCACACCTACACACCCACACCCACACCCCCACACCCCCCCACACACACACACACTTTCAGACAAACTATTTTTTGCTCACACACTGATTTTAACCATAAGATCTACAGTCACAATATCAAAGAGCACACCCTCTCTTTCATCAAGATCTTATCTTTGCTTTATCACAATTAAAAGCCTGAATGAAATGTATGCAACGAGAAATTTAAAGTGAAGATTTGGGCGTTCACTTTAGCAGCTGTAATTTGATTAGACTTGGGTGACATTCTTTCACACGACTCAGAGCGGAGAGCGGCATCTGCTACTGCCAAATGCATTAACTTCTGTGAACTTGCAGACAGGAAGAGTGAAGTATTGTTTAATCTACTCTCTTTCCATTTGGTCAAACAACAGGCATTTTAATGCTTTCAAGACTCTCACAACAGCTCTGCCAGATTGCTTTAATACTGAGGAACTGAATATATGTAACTGAGGTTCGATAATATCAACCAAAAAAGATGATGGATAACAAGTTAGCATACAGAGGAGGTTTCCCTTCATGTTTCAGAGATTTAATTCACTCAAGCCATGGTAACAATGAAACACTATGCTTTCAAAAGACAAAAAATAAAAACAAAAAAAACTCATTGTGGCAGCAAAGTCCAACAAGAAACTTAATTAAAGAGGAAATAAAATAAAAACATTCATTAACTAGAAGCACTCGGAGAGTGCAAACCTCCACCAAGACCAATTTCCCCCATCCTGTAAGAGTTAATGCGCAAAAGCAGAGATGGAAACACATTTGCTGAATAAGTTCTGACGTAGTGAACATTTAAGCAGCAGTATGCACGGGATTTCTTCCTGGTGGAGTCCAATGCGAAAAAAAAAAGTCAGACTCCTCACCCGACATTATTCATGGTCAAACTGGTGTGGGATTAAGCTCCTAAGTTTTCATCAGTCACATTTCACCATGTAAAACGTCTGTTTTATTCTCTTGTATGAGTTTGTAATGGTTTGACTCTCTTTATAAAGTGCTTCCTGGCTCCCCCCGTCTCCAAACTTTGAGGCCCAGCAGCTCTCTGTTTACAAGCCTAGTAGAGACAAACTGTTTTGGTTGTTTCGGAAATGTGGTGTGTTTGAGGAAATGGGAAAAATAGGTTTCAGGGTGCAGTTACGCACTTTGTGGTCACAAAATGTTCTGTAAATGTGCATATTATGGCAAAATTATTCATCATTAAATCTGGTTTTAACATTACTTTTATAAAGTTTGAAGTCTGTGCTGTCCATCCCAGCTCACTGTTTTTTACAGAAGCCCTGTGAAAGCATCACAGCTTTGCCTATCTCAGAGTGTTAAAAGAAAAAGAATTCCTGTATCCACATAGTGATCTGGAACATCACCAAAATTTAAAGGTGTGTTCCTTGGCCCAGTATTGATAAATAGGTCATGACAATCCGTCCACAAGTTTTTGAGTAATGTTGTCCACAGACAGAACAACAGATAGACAGACATACGCAACCAATAACATTACCTCCCCCTTGGTGGAGGTAAAAAAAAAACAGTAAAATGAAGTCTAGCATTCTTTGAAAGAAAGCATTGTGACACAATCATGCCAGAGGCTTAGACTACAATGATTCTACGTTGAAAAGTGAAAGCTGTGGCCAAGTTGGTCACACACTGAAAAAACTTTTTGAACTACTTCTTGCAATACCTTACATGATCTGTTAGCACTTTGAGTATGTGTCATGGATGTCTTTCAGCTACTAACACACTAGGTATTAGCTGTACTTATGTAAAATTCCCTGAGCTAACCATTTTCGTGTAGATTAAGGTTAATTAGATGGAGGCCAGCTTAAATTGGGTTGATGCCAAAAGTTGTAGAAATGCAGCCAATTAAAACTTTACTGAGAGTTTTAGTTTCTAGCTAACAGACAAACATGGTTGACTCTTAACAGTCTCATCAGTTGACTCTGAGGTTTTAGGAAATGTATTTTGGCAAAAGAATGTGTTCAAGACTATGCTAAGCCACTACCAAATCTAACATTGGCTGAGTTATAGCCATTTTTTTTGTTTTCAAACGACATTTGATGATGGCAGTCATCTCAATTTGGGCTTATTTCAAAAGATTGCATGTGGATGTGTACATATACATCCAATCTACATTCCTGTGGTTAATTTCTAAAATTTTCAACAAAATCTGTTTTGTGGTTCATTTAATATTTTGCTAGCAAAGACAGATAGATGACCCCAATAGGTAATGACAAAGTTTTAAGCACAGATTCAGCGAGATCACCTAGTGCAATCATTACTTTCAAAGTTTATTATGAAAATCTTCATAGAAATAATTTTCCCCTTTTGAAATCTGGGAGAAATTTAACTATTTTCTTCTATTTCTAAACAAAAATGCAGGGTTAAAAAGAGAAAAGAAAACTATAGTTTATTGCACAGAACTAAGGAGAAAGTGTCCATGCCTGCCGTCACTGACAGAGAGAGTTAAGACTTGTGATTAACTTTAGGCCTCCAACCTGACAGCAGTTTGCTAAACAAGCAGAAAACAGAGTGAGAGAAAGACAGGAAACAAGAGGCAGGTAGTATCTAAAGTGGAATCACAGAGAACACTATCATGCTTTGTCAGAAGGAAGAAGTGCAATTATAGATAAGTCTTAGCTGGATAAATTCAGTCAGAGACTCTGAGGAAAACTCCATTAGGAGATGAGAGTAATTCCTCTTTCGACATTTGTTAGAAGGGGCGGGCGGTCAGTTTGTGTCAGTGTTTCTCCTTGAAGCAGTTTGACTTTAATCCACCTGCCCCATTTTCATCTTTACCAAAACCAGTTTCCAGTAATAATCGATGAAGCAAACAGTCAAATTAGACAACAGCTGCCCTCCTTTCCACCAGCTCCAATAACATGGGTTCAGTCTCATATTCAGCAATTTTTTAAAATCTTTGTGTAGCAAGAACGAGGAGTCAGATCTACCTGATATAATCACCCTTTATACAGTGGGGAAAACAAGTATTTGATACACTGTTGATTTTTCAGGTTTTCCCACTTGCAAAGCTTGTAGATGACTGTAATTTTTATCATAGGTACTCTTCAACTGTGAGTGCTGGAATCTAAAACAAAAATCCAGAAAAATACAATGTATGATTTTTAAATAATTAATTTCCATTTTATTGTGTGAAATAAGTATTTGATACACCAGAAAAATGAAACTTAACATTTGGTACAGAAACCTTTGTTTGCAATTACAGAGATCAGACGTTTCCTGAGGGAAGGAGGTTGTTGGCCAAAATCTCACGATACATGGCCCCATCCATCCTTCCCACAATATGGTGCAGTCGTCCTGTCCCCTTTGCAGAAAAGCATCCCCAAAGAATGATGCTTCCACCGCCATGCTTCACGGTTGGGATGGTGTTCTTGGGGTTGTACTCATCATTCTTCTTCCTCCAAACATGACGAGTGGAGTTTAAACCAAAAAGTTCTATTTTTGTCTCATCAGACCACATGACCTTCTCCCATTCCTCCTCTGGATCATTCAGATGGTCATTTGCAAACATCAGACGGGCTTTGACATGCGTTGGCTTAAGGAAGGGCACCTTGCGTGCACTGCAGGATTTTAATCCTTGACGGTGTAGAGTGTTACTGATTGTTTTCTTTGAGACTGTGGTCCCAGCTCTATTCAGGTCATTGACCAGGTCCTGCCTGTCGTTCTGGGCTCATTCCTCACCTTCCTCAAGATCAATGATGCTCCACGAGGTGAGATCTTGCATGGCGCCCCAGACCGAGGGAGATTTTCCGTTATTTTGTATTTCTTCCATTTTCTAATAATTGCACCAACTGTTGTTGCCTTCTCACCAAGCTGCTTGCCTATTGTCCTGTAGCCCATCCCAGCCTTGTGAAGGTCTACAATTTTATCCCTGATGTCCTTACACAGCTCTCTGGTCTTGGGCATTGTGGAGATGCTGGAGTCTGATTGATTGAGTGTGTGGACAGGTGTCTTTTATACAGGTAACGAGTTCAAACAGGTGCAGTTAATACAGGTAATGAGTGGAGAACAGGAGGGCTTCTTAAAGAAGAACTAACATGTCTGTGAGAGCCAAAATTCTTACTGGTTGATAGATGATCAAATACTTATTTCACACAATAAAATGGAAATTAATTATTTAAAAATCATACATTGTATTTTTCTGGATTTTTGTTTTAGATTCCATCACTCACAGTTGAAGAGTACCTATGATAAAAATTACAGTCATCTACAAGCTTTGCAAGTGGGAAAATCTGAAAAATCAACTGTATCAAATACTTGTTCTCCCCACTGTAAGTCAGACTCATCCACTGCAAAGTGTGTGATCGTAAGATTCAGTGAACTCTTACAAGATGAATACTCAAAGAAGAAATCAAGTTTGTCTTTATAGTAATTTATTACAAAAATAGAAAAATCAAACTTCACTGAATAATGAATAAAAATAATAAAGATTAATAACAAAAATGACAAAGGTAAAAAAAAGTTTAGAAAATAGTTTTATTAAAAGGTAAAAATAAAGTAGATTTGATGTTATCAGTCTACCTTCAGGATAAGGTTGTTGTTTAAACCTTTTAAGAGCCAACAATGTATTTTCCGCTGTCGGCGTATTCTCAGTTATTCCCATAACATGAATAGAATTGCATTTCTTTCTCTACATCTCCAGACATCATGTAACATTGTCAGAACTCGTTGATATGACAGAATAATTACAACTTTCCCGATAGTAGCAACACGTTCCTGAAAACTTCTCATTTTCCTGAAATGCGATTTTTACTTCCCGTTTACTACACGCATGTGTCTAACGTAATTGATTTGCTTCAAGCCAGTTGATGGAAACACGTCTGATTCACATTTTTTTCGTTTTTTCCTTTTTGCGAAATTTTAAAATTTGCTCAAAATTCGAATTAAAATTGGATGGAAGCACTGCTAGTTTCTGGATGTACCATCATTTTCTTCAGTTGAATAAAAATAAATCTGAAATTATTTTGGACCAAAGGAGGAGTGATCAAGAGTCAGCACACAACGTTATTATAGCTATTGATCAGGTCTGAAATCTAGATGTAGTGAGGACTCAGATGACCTTTCAGAAACATATAAAGATCATTAAAAGGTTAGCATTCCATCATCTGAAGAAAATTTCAAGGATTAAAGGACCAATGTCCCAGCAGGATCTTAAAAATATCATCCATGTGTTTATCTTTAGTCAAATTGATTATTGTAAATCAGGGATCTGCAACCTTTATGATCAAAAGAGCCATTTGTACTGCTTGGCTCACTAATAAAATGTATCCAGAGCCGCAAAACAAGCTACAACTATGATTATCAACTGGTGGTCCCGTGGGCCTTTTCGAGGCCTTTTCAAAAACCTTTACGGCCAGTAGTAGGCCAGTACACATTATAAAACTGAAAAATATATTGTGAATTTTATTATTTATTATTTTTACACATCAAAACATATGAAAAGACCATATTCATGTAAACAAGAAAAATACTATAGTTTACTCTGAATTTCACAAAAACTAGTACAACTGAACTATTCAGGTATATCTGTTTTTTTTAATTCTTATTATTATATAGTGTTCAAATTCTTCAAAGTTAATTCTGATGGAGCTGATAGAAATATCATAAAAAGAAGTTGTTTGAGTAAACAACAGGCTAGCATGCGCTAACATGTTTTACTTTTTGAATTAGTAGTATTGATCACATATTTGAATAAAAATAGATTGTTTTTGGTCACATTTTCAAAGAACCACTGCAGAGGGACGAAAGAGCCACATGTGGCACCAGAGCCGTAAGTTGCAGACCACTGCTGTAAATTGTCTTCACAGGTCAGCCTAAAAAGTCTTTCAGACCACTGCTGCTGAAGAAGATAAGAATACTGCTATTTTCTTCATTAAAACTAAGAAAATAGAACACATTACCACAGTTCTAAAGTCCTTACAGCAGCTCCCTGTATCTCAGAGAAAAGATTTTAAAATACTTCCTTAAGTTTACTTCTTCCTACTCCATTTCGAACATGTTGAGATTATTATTGTCATAAAATGTATATTTTGTATTTAATATGTGTAATGTGTTTAAGTATGATTATCTCTTTGTATGGTCATGTTCGAAATAAATTTGTTTGATATATCAATGAATGGCTTAGTACCAAAATATATACAAGATTTGTTGTCATTGTATCGACCTTCCAGACCACTCAGGTCTTCTGGTACTCCAGAATCAAAACCAAACATGGAAAGGCAGCATTCAGATTTTATGCTCCATTAATGTGGAACAAGCTCCCAGAAAACTGTTAGAATGCCAAAACTTGAGTTTTTTTTTATTAATGCTGAAAACCTGTTTGTTTAGAGTTAATTTGTCTGTTCTGTTAAAAAAATTAATTGTAATATTAATTTCTGTCTGTGGCCCAACTTCTCTACTTTTATCATATTAATGTAATGTATTTTTTTATTAAAATGTACTAAAGTATGCTTTATATTTGCTCTGCCTATTGTATAATTACTAGAATTTGTCCAAACACAGCCCACATTTAAAGTAAAGCTTCAGGCTTGGTTAGATAGTTAACAATTTTATAATTAATTGGTATTTTTTGCTGAATCAGCAGTCAAACCATTGCTTTAAAACATCTGCAAAAATTTCCAGTGGGCCAGATGTTATTTCTGTACCAGTTTTAACTCAAGGTATCAACTTGGTTGCATATTTGTTGCAGTTGATAAGCCAGCAATTTTTTTGTCTTATTCCCTTGTTCATAAAATTTGGATTTCAAATTAAGAAAGTTTTGTGGTGTGCTGTGATATAAAAAGGCCATTCAGCTTGCAACGATATTTATTCTTTCTACATATCTGGCTAAACTGGGAGCAAATATACTCACAAGATCCACTTTTACATAAAATGTGCCCCTGGACTTCAAAGCCTGCATAAGTTTGGTATTATTATCAGGATTGGTGGAGGAATGGACCTAGGACGCAGGCATGTTTCAAAAGGTGCAAAAAAGGATTTATTTAAATAACAAAAGAGGGCCAATGGCAGCAAACTTACAAGTTCACGGAGGGAACGCTCAGAGGATCACGGTACAGAGCAGGAGACTCAGAAACACAATGAACCGACAATAAGACTGAGACAGGACAGGGCTTAAATACACTGAAAACTAATGACTAAACAGAAAACACCTGAGGAGAAACACAAGGGTGATAATCAAGGTAATGTGGGGCAGCTGGGCAGAGACACACAAGGGAACATAGAAAACACTAGGAAAATCAAGGAAAATTAATTCAGACCATGACAGTACCCCCCCCCCCCACACACACACACACACCCTTAACGACAGCTCCTGACGTCGAAAAGAGAGAGGCACAGGACATGAGGAACACAAACACGAGACAGGGGAACTCGGGACAACAAATAAATAAGTCCAGGGGGACGTCTAGAAAACTGTCCAGAGAGTTCCCCCGCCACCGCACGAGGCCCACCAGGAAGCGTAGCAGACACAACGCCACAGGGGGAGGCAGGCGCAGACGAGGGGCCCAGGGAGGAGACGTGCGCAGACGAGGGGCCCAGGGAGGAGAGGTGCGCAAACGAGGGGCCCAGGGAGGACAGGTGCGCAAACGAGGGGCCCAGGGAGGAGAGGTGAGCAGCCGAAGAGCCCAGGGAGGAGACATGAGCAGAAGAAGAGCCAGCGGAGGTTGCCAAAGCCAGAGCATCGGCGACGGCAAAGGCAGGCGACAGAGACGATGAGCAACGACCCAGGCGATGAGGAGGCGATGGGCGATGACCCAGGCGATGAGGCAATGGGTGACGACGAGGCAATGGGCGACGACCCAGGCGATGAGGAGGCGATGGGCGACGACCCAGGCGATGAGGAGGCGATGGGCGACGACCCAGGCGATGAGGAGGCGATGGGCGATGACCCAGGCGATGAGGAGGCGATGACCTAGGCGATGAGGAGGCGATGGGCGACGTGGAGGCAACGGCAACCGACCCACATGACGTGGAGGGGCCGGCAGCCGACCCACAAACCTCAAGGACCACCACCGGAACCACCGACTGTGGAACCACCGCCTCTGAGACCACCTCTGGAACCACCGACTGCGGAACTGGGACCACCAATCCAGGAACCGACTCAGAAGGCCCAGCAGACTCAGATGAATCGGTAGCCTAAACAGCCGGTTTGGGCAGCAAAGTCCCAGACAGTGCAGCAGCCAGCCCAGGAAACACAGAAGGTGTGGAAGGGTGGGCGTTCAAATGCTCGGCCAGAAAACGCCGAGCGTACTCACTGACTCTCCGGTGGCCAGGCAGGAGCAGCAGATTGGGACGCCTCGCCAAGACATCCTCGATCTGCTGGCAGAGGAGTCATTTCGCCGCATAGGTGGAGGACCACCGGAGGATCATGAGTGATCCAGCGATCTGAGGGTTTGTTACCTCGTCCTCCCACGGCGACAGAGACGGGACCGGTTCTTCACAGGGAGGTGAGGTCAAACCGGTCATGTGGAGTTGAGGCGGTGGAGGAAAAAAAAATATCTGCCTTGTGGAAGGGCAGACCAGAAAAACGTATGCCTGCAGGCTGGGTGCTTGGTCGGTTCATTATATCAGGATTGGTGGAGGAATGGACCCAGGGCGCAGGCATGTTTCAAAAGGTGCAAAAAAGGATTTATTCAAATAACAAAAGAGGGCCGATTGCAGCAAACTTACAAGTTCATGGAGGGATTGCTCAGACAGAGGATTAAGGTACAGAGCAGGAGACTCACAGAAACACAATGAACCGACAATAAGACTTCTTCTTCTTCTTCTTTTGAATTAATGGCGGATCGCAAACAACTTTTAGGTGCATACCGCCACCTACTGTGCATGAATGTGTAACCTCATGGGTCCACCTAAATCCTATATTTTAATTTTGTATTATGTAAAAATAAAAACAATGCTTTCCTYATTTTCTCAATTTTCTCCTTATTCCCTTCTGTTCCCAATATCCCTTTTAAACTCCACTCTTTCCCTACCTCTTAATTTTTCCCTCATCCTCTCTTTCAGCAATGTCATCAGGACGTGTTCCACATTTTCTTACTCTCCACAACTCTCACAATTATCGTCATTCCTTTTTCCTATTAAAAATAAAAAGTCATTTAAACAAGAATGCCCCACTCTTAGTCTCATCATAATTACATCATCTCTTCTATTTCTATTAATTTCTGTATTTTTACTGAGTTTTGTTTTCTATATAATTTTCTTCTTTTTATTATAATTCCATTTTTTCTACCAAATTTCTATTTCTTTCTCTCTGATTGCTAATCTGCCTTCACCTTTTCCAAATGCGATAGGTACAGTTATTTGTCCTCCCAAAGCCTTTTTTGCTATTTTATCTGCAATTTAACTTCCCTTTACCCCCTTGTGTGCTGGTACCCAACAAAAATGAATGTCTGTACCTCCCCTGTGTAGCCTGAACAAACTTTGATATATTTCTAATATAAGATCTTTCCTACARTTTCTTTTAGATTTTAAACTTTCAATGGCTGCCTTTGAATCTTTGCAAATAACCACTGTGTCTGGTCTGACCTCCTCCACCCACTGAAGACTTAAAATTATTGCCACCATCTCTGCTGTGAACACTGATAGTTGGTCTGATAAACGCTTGGATATTGTTATTTGGAATTCAGGAATATAAATTCCAGTTCCCACACACCCCTTTGTATTTTTAGATCCATCTGTGTACATTTTTAGATAATTAAAATAGGATTGTTTTATGTAAATACTGGTTTTAACCCGTATTTCATTCAGGTTCCATTTTCTTTTCATTTCTATAACTTTCATATCAGTTTTAATATTTGGATATAACCATGGAGAGACAGCACTTATTGAGTTAATCTTGGAGAATGTTTTGTTTTCTAAACCATAAATTGATGCCCATTTATTCCCTGTCCATCCAAAGCCAGCCCTTTGAAATTTGGAATGACAATAAGACTGAGACTGGACAGGGCTTAAATACACTGAAAACTAATGACTAAACAGAAAACACCTGAGGAGAAACACAAGGGTGATAATGAAGGTAATGTGGGGCAGCTGGGCAGAGACACACATGGGAACATAGAAAACACTAGGAAAATCAAGGAAAATGAATACAGACTATGACAATTATAAGGTAGCTGTCAAAACAATTCCTATTGTAACTGAAATTCCCCCAGCAGAAGCATCAGAACAAGGATGTGTGTTAACTATCCCAACATTAAGTCAAAACCAAAGCATGTTGTTAGCCATAGTTTTATCAAGCTAAATAAAAATGGATGAGAGTCTTTAAATTTAGCTACTGTGTTCTTTGATAAACACATAATGAAATTTGCTTTAGTGGCTGTGAAGTCAAAGTTAACTCAAAAGATTTACCAGTTGGCCTAACATGCATGTTTTTACTCTGTAAGTGGAAACCAGAGTTATCAGAGAAAACCCACACATGCACAGGGAGAACACGCAAACAACACAAAGTCTGGGAGGCGAACCTGAGAGCTTGCTGCTGTGCGGCAACAGCAATGAAAATATAAGCCTGTGATACAAAAATTAGTATGCCGACTCAATGCAAGTTGTTGACTTTGAGCTGTGTGATGTTACTATCATCATTCTGCTTTTGGTGTTGAGATTTTTATTATTTTTATTATTATTTAGCAGTGGGTTTAGTGAGACAATGGCTGCTTTAGATCGTCACCATCAGTGAACTCCCCTCTTAGTTTCTCTTACTGTGTTTTTCCCCATTGGCTCACTTTCATCCTGGCAAGAAATAACTGGATCTTCTGTCTCTAAACTGTGTCTGGCAGGGCGTTGCTCCAAGCAACATGACTAATGTTACAAGAAGCCAGACAAGCAAAAGTTGGACAAAAAAAGAAAAAAAAAAGGAAAATCTCATTTTGGCATTTGACACTAAGGATGACATCTTATTCATGTCCCTCTCCCTTTATCGATTTCTGCATCTCTTGCTAATAAAGTACTGGTTAGTTTCTGGTGCTGAAGTTGGGATCTGCACGTCAGTAGCACATGTTTTTTGAATATCACAAAGACAGAGACATGCACGGAGCGTTTACATGAAATCTGCCACGACACCAGTTTGAGTTTGTCGCTCAAAGCTTAGGGCAGAGTGAGTGTTTGGATAATCGTTGTGAATGACAAGGAGGAGAACAAATTGAAAGAACAGGAGAGCTGATGTCTTTTGTGCTCTGAAAGCCTCTTTCATGGTGAACTTTTTATGGTGAACCAATGCTTTTCAGATCTGTTTCAGCCTCCACTGTGTTTTCACTGCCTTGGAATTTTGCTTTGATGAACTTTGAAGAGGTGTGCATGGTGCTCATTCATGAAGAACATCTCTCACTCAGCAGCAATATGACATAAAACAAACCAACCTTTTAGAGAAAACCAGCAAACAGAATGAAACTAATTCAGGGTCTTCTCATCAGCTGAAATAAAAGTTTGACAATACTGTTAGATGATGCTGTCAGCATGTCTCTGTTGCGTGTCTGGGCCGACTTACTTTTCCGTTTGTCTGAGGGAACTGAACGGTGACTGTTTCAGTGCTGTGAGCCAGATAATCCTGAATGTCACTCCCTGAACTGAATCCTCACACAAAGATGGCCTAAGGATGAAGGAGCAATTTAGAGGCTGTGACCTGTCTCTCAACTCAAGGAAGGCTGCACTTGGTAATAGGAGAAGAAAATGTCAAAGATTAGAGACAAATGAAAGCATTCAATTACAGATGACTGTATAATGAGTCAAAGTGCAACAAAAAACACTGAAAGATGCACACATGCAAAACTTTGGCTCGCTATGAAAACCTTTTTTGCTACTTCTAATAGTTTATCGACCAAATGAACTCAGAAAAGGCCATTATGTTTTTTTAACATTTCAAGTATGATTAGCTTATTATTATTCCTTCAAAATGGATAGTGAGCAGCAACAGTTGGAAATTCATAAAATTCATGTCCTTTGCACAAGTTCAAACAAATATGTTGTTTTAATGAAAGAAAATGACCACATGTTCACATGATCTTGTACCAGGTTATGGAATAATTACATGTAATACCCACTGAATACATGTACATGTACATGTTATGTACTGTACATGTACAGTACATTACACATAATGTTGGTTGGCTGGATTGACTTGTCCACAGCCACTTCACGTGTTTTTTAACCGTTGGTTATGATCCACTCAAAAATTAGATATTTTTGTTTCGACGTTAAGACATGAAAGTGTTAATTATTTTTTAAAAAATGCCTTGACATGCGTGTAAAACACCATCTAAACTTTTAATTTTATGTGACAGATCGTATGTTAACTTTCACATTTCCTTGCACAAAGGCCATGAATTGTGTGAATTTCCAACTGTCGCTGCTCTCTGGAGCGTGAAGCGTTAACTAAGATTTTGGTGTCATTTGAAGCAGAATGATCCCCTCTACCAAAGTTTACACCCACATTTTCAAAATTATTATCTTTGTTAATTTTATGGTGATTTTTCCGAGTGAATCATTTTTTCTGATACACCCTGAATGGTCACAAATTATATATATATATATA
>NW_013954336.1:2587-3690 GCF_001266775.1 Austrofundulus limnaeus | reverse complement strand
ATTAATTATGAATTAATTATCTGATGAACGTGACACGTTCTGGCTGTCTGTAAATAAAGCAAAGCCACTTCCTCGTTCCTGCGTCTGACCTCAAAGTGCACAAGCTTCAAACTTCAGCGTTGGCTGCGATTTTGAAGCTGAAATCGCGTTCGGTGTGAACGCACCATAATCCCTGCTGATCTAAAGCAACCTGAAATGTTGCTCTCAGGTAATTTATGATTTTCGGTCCTTCAAATTCTGCACAACCTCCACAGGAGTTCAGCTTAAACACATAAACATACAAAGAGGGTGTTTCATGGGCTAAGTTTTATATTTCCATCTCAACTACATGCAGAAACTTTGGTAGCCTCTCTTCCTTCTCTAACCACAAACAATTACAGATACAGACCCAAACTTGAGGGTATTTGGAGATGACAGACACATTAAAACCATGTGTTTCCACTCCCCACTCTGACCTGGTGGGGTATACTAAAATCCTTAACACAAGCCCCCCAGTGGCTGCCAGTAAACAGAGAGTCAGCAGACCATTGAATGCCCTACTTCAAACCAGATTTTCTACTTCCAGTGCCAAGCTACTGCCATATCCCATTTCTTATCGGACCTTGATGGAGCTAATGTGGGAATCCATTATCACACTTGCACTCTGCTTTTTTTGGAGGGGTTCTAACCAACTGTCATGGATGCCTCTGGGGCACACAGTCTGCTAAGTTGCAGATCAGCCTTGGGTCATCTCCATTTAGTCTCTTCACCCTTGTCAAAAGACATTCTCATAGTGCAGGACAAATAATAAGAGACAGTAAGTTCAATGTTAGGGGCAGAGACAGAAATAAAAGAAGTTTTGTTGAAAAGCGACACTTGATTTTTGAAGCCTTTCAATAGATGAGCTTGTGCTATAGTTGCTTGACCTTTCTTTGCCCAAGACTGAACAATTGCTCTTCTGTTTTGCAAATTGTCAGACTGCTGTATGCTTCTTTTGCTGTAGTCAGAGTTTTACTACTATACATAAATGAGCCCCATATACAGTAAATCTAACTGCTGCTGCGTGTGTCAAGTCTCTCTCACTCATACGTCCCTTCCAAACACACACACACACACACACACAC
>NW_013954336.1:0-2392 GCF_001266775.1 Austrofundulus limnaeus | reverse complement strand
CACACACACACACACACACACACACACACACACACACACACACACACACACACACACACACACACACACACACACAGTGTCTGTTTCTCTGTATGAACTCTTCACCCCAGCTGCCACCAGAAGGCTGTCATGCTAAATTATACCTATGTTGTTTTTTTGGCAGCCCCTCACATGAATTGGCAGACAGTCAGTGAGTTCAGAGATCCAGATTAACTGTTTATGCCATCAAAGTTTTTTTTCCCACACGTTGCAATCAGATTACAGCTCAAGGAAGTTAGCAACAAAATAAAAAACAGCCTCCACCACTGACTCCATCAGTAATCTGTTGAGCACGTCAGCATTTCCAATCCGAACATGCTATAATTGTTTTCTACTTTTTAAAAATTTTTAAAAATATATTTTAAAAGTTTAGATTGTCTAGCCTGTGATAGGCTGCGATAGCCTGATAGCCCTGTGATGGACTTGCGACCTGTCCAGGGTGTACCCCGCTCCTCGCACTGTGACTGCTGGATATGGGCACCAGAGACCCACGCAACCCTGAAAAGGAAGAAACGTGTACAGAAAATGGCTCAATGGATGGATGGAAGTTTAGATTGTGTTTTTTTTTTTACCTATCAACTTAGTCTGGTCAGCTAGTTGCTTTGAAAACCTGCTAACAAATACAGTATGTAAAATCAGAGTGACCCACACAAGTGGACAAAATTGTTGGTACGCTTCCTTTAATGAAAGAAAAACCCACAATGGTCACAGGAATAATTTGAATCTGACAAAAGTAATAAACGGCTATAAAAATGAACAAATGAAAGTCAGATAACCATGTTTCAACAGAATTTCTTAGAAAAAAACCCTCATAAAACAGGCCTGGACAAAAATGATGGTACCCCTGAAAGAAATGTGACCAATGGGACATGTTAAATCAAGGTGTGTCCACTAATTAGCATCACAGGTGTCTACAATCTAGTAATCAGTCAGTGGGCCTGTATATAGGGCTACATATACTCACTGTGCTGTTTGGTGACACGGTGTGTACCACACTCAACATCAAGCATTTAGCCAGAGTGGAGTCTGTGAACCATGAGACAAACAACCATTCACCCTCACACCTATGGACAATTTACAGTTACCAATTGGCCTAAGAGTCACATTTTTGGTCTGTGGGGGGAACCGGAGGACCTGGAGTAAACTCATGCATGCATGGAGAGAACATGCAAACTCTACCCAGAAAGGTCCCTGTGCTGACATTCATGCAGCAGTCAAAATCTAATAATATACTATTAAAAAAACATTAGATTGATTTTGCAGTTGCACTTTTATACCGAATTAGACTTTTTAGCCCAATTATAAAATGCATGTGGAGTAGTTTCACCTACAGTGACATCTGTGTAAAACCTTTTCTTTAAATAAACTGTTAACAAAATAAATATATAGTATAATAAAAGTCTGTCTCGCTAAAGTTTAGTGGAGTGGAAACATAAAATAGAAAGTTAAACTATTCTAGTAAAATTTGTGTCTAAACCTCTTCTAATTCAGCAATTTAGTTGTGTTGAACACATACAACAAACACAAAATTGCTTCCTGTGAATACAACAAGACATGCATAACAACATGTTCACACACACACACACACACACACACACACACACACACACACATCCTTGTTTACGCCGTTGTGGGGTCCAGAACTAGTTTTGGTGCGTTGTGGGTCCCAGCCTTTCTAGTGGTCCTAGAACNAGCCAAAATTATACAGGAGTAATGCATTTCTACTTCTAACACTTTTTTTCTGAATGTAAGGAGTAGAAAGTACAGAAAATTGTGTAAAAATGTAAGGATACAAGTAAAAAGTTGTCTGAAAAATAATTACTCAATAACGTACAGATAACCAAATTTTGTACTTACCAATAAGTACAGTAACAAAGTATTTGTACTTGCTTTACAACTCTGGTGTCACTTGTAAATCACTCAGGAATGGATAATAGATGTTCTTTTAGCTGGTTCAAAGGTGGAATAAAAACCAAAGAGACCTCACAACCAGCCAACAGGTGTTTCTTAGTGCAGGAGAAGTAGATGTAAAAATTTCCATTTTAATTATGTCTGCTGATATGGATTGTGTGCCCTCTGATAAGTTGAAAAATAACTTGAGAAAAAAAGTGTGCCTTTAAAAATTTCTTAAAATAAAAATAGAAGTTTTAAAGCTTTAAAAAGTGTTCCTCCAACTCATGTCAGTGAGTAGTCTGCAGTGTTTGTAAAACTATCTGTCAAACTGTTATTGCTTTGGGTGTAGATTGGTCAGGTTGATCATTGACCCATCCAGAAGCCTAATGGTGCGTTCACACCAAACGCGATTTCAGCGTCAGGAGCAGCAGGTTTACATGCAAAGTCTATGGTGGACGCG
>NW_013954335.1:50781-52518 GCF_001266775.1 Austrofundulus limnaeus | reverse complement strand
GTGTGTGTGTGTGTGTGTGTGTGTGTGTGTGTGTGTGTGTGTGTGTAGGACTTACAGTATACACTGTATGCAACATTAAAGCAGTGTTAGTGAAAGTCAGAGGAGTTTGTGTTCATTAGCCCTGCAGAACAGTCCTTGAATGTTCACCTCCCACTGCTGCTCCTGTAGGAGGAGCAGCAGTGGGAKGTRAATGTTCACCTCCCACTGCTGCTCCTCCTACAGGAGCTTCAGAACACAGTGGCTGTAAATCCTTGTGTTGTTCCAGCAGAACACGAGTCTTTTTTACTTTCATTTTCAAGCTGAAACATGGTCACATGACATGAGAACAGAAGATTTTTAACTGAGACATTTGGAGTCGGAGCTAAAGAATGTCTCTAATTATTACAGACGTCACAGCGTTAGCATGGTGCTCATCACCTTTCATGCACAGATCTAGACTAAGGCTGTGTTCACACTGCAGCTTTCAATGCTCACACTCAGTTTGTAGCTCACATCYGATCCATCTGTATAAATTATCTGCAATTTTTATTTTCTTGTTGTGTTTTTAACAGTTTAACRTTAGAGTTACATTAAAACAGTCTATAAGCAGTCAGTTCACTTTTGGAAACATCTGACATTTTATTATCCTTTCATTAAATAAACCAGTAGCTAAAAGAACTGCCTCACTGGGATTCAAACTTTTTCTCCAGAGACTCATCCTGGAAGCTAAACTAGACTAAACCCAACACAGAGAGGAAAAAAAGGTTTTAGGTAATATTTTACAGAAGCTAAAAATATAAGAAGCCACCTCGAAGGGGTTTGTGTCAATATTTTTATTTCTGAGCAAAAATAAACATTTTTAGTTTTCTTCAACTTTAAATATCACCTTACTSAACTTTTCAGGGAAAGTAAAACATGTAAATATTGTTGGTGCAGCTAACATGTAATACAAAGGCCCCCTGAAAACAATTGATTCAATGCAAAAAAAAAAAAAAAATTTAAAAGGTGTAAGGTAATTATACTTGTCCAGCCCTGAGCAATTTATTTCAACGATGCTGTATTAATGTCTCTAAATAAGCTGTTTTAAAAGGCAGCAGTGATCATAGATATATATCCCATAATGCATGTTGATTATACATGAGATCTCATGTCAAAATTCAAGATGGCAGCTACTCGCCATAACTCAACAGTGAGTAAAACTCTCTTCCCTTTACTTTTAGTGGTATATCTGTAGTATCTATTGCACATTTAATCAGTCGTACACACAGTACTTTTCAGTGTTTTTAAAGGACAAGTTAAAACACTGTTTCTATGCAGGAAATACCAGGTAGAGCTCAGTTAGTGTTTGTTAGCTGTGCTCAGCCGTAAGAGTTAAGGAACATGATGATTCAAGTTTAGTCAAAGTTAAAAATTAAATGTCAGATTTAATAAGTGGCCCTTTGAGGGCCACCATGACGCTCGTATGGCCCTTGGAGAAAATGAGTTTGACACTCTTGTTTTTCATTTGTATGTCTTAATTTAKTCATTATTTAAAAGAGAATGAACTGTTATGAGACTTAAAACAGRAACATGGATGCTGTCATGCAGTGACCTCTGCTTCCAGACTCGTCTTTGTTTCCATCGACTCGGCTGTCGTTGACTTTGTCCTGATGTCAGAGACGTGACATGACCTGCAGGCATCTGTTCTCTTTCCCTGGAAGCTTCACACACACACACACACACACACACACACACACACACACACACACACACACACAC
>NW_013954335.1:46126-49781 GCF_001266775.1 Austrofundulus limnaeus | reverse complement strand
CCTCCACCCCCCACCCCTCCCGTCTCCTTGTCCACGTGTCACACACGCTTGCTTCAGCTCAACCAATAAAAACAAAATAGTATTCTGAAGACAGAAGTGTCAGTAAACTTTGGAGGTGATGACATCATTGACATTAAATTGATGACAGACTGAAGAACATCTGGAGTTTTACACTGAGATGTTGTAGTTGTCTAACTATAGAAACAACATTATGTCAGATTAATGCAAAGGAGGAGTTACTGCAGCTCARCGGTCTTTGCTCTGGTCTTATAGTCCTGAGGCTGCAGGTTCAGCTCAGGTTCAGACAGACCGTCTTGATGAAGAGTTTGAACAAAACTGTGATAGCTTCCAGGATAAAAGAATTTTCTTCAGAGGAGGACATGCATCCTCCAAGAAAGGCTAATCTTTTCTTATTTTTATTTTGTTCTGTGAAAATGGGAGCAAAATAAATCCTACATTTTGTGGCAGATTTCCCCTCTGTTGGACCTTGACCCGTCTGAAGATGCAGCCTCGCCTCAGCAGCAGCAGCCAGCAGTGTCACATTAACTCAWCATCTTTGCTCCAACCTTGAGGGCCTCGGACTGCCCGTGTCCCTGCCCAGTCATTCAACCAGGACCACCCCCACATCCCCAGCACAGATCYACACCCCTTCTCCTCTCCTGCCCTGAGCTACCCACAATGCACCCTGTCCATCATGCACGCTGATGAAGGCTCACTATCATCATCATCATCAGCTGCAGACCGTTGCGGCCCGGCTGGCTGCTGCAGTGCTGACGAAGCTCAGACTCAAGCTGCTGGTCCTGCAGACTCTCCCAGTCAGCTCTACATACGTCACATGTTGATGACATCACATGTACGACCTCCCACAGACTGCAGCATCTTCTTCATGGTGCAAGACTGAGAAATAACGTCCTTTCTTCTTCGAACACCAACATTTACARCTGTTTGTTGTGTTCTAAGCCACAACTTTGCTGCAGGTTATGATCACAGATTCAGGGGCGGAGCAAGACATTTTTTCATTGGACGGCCAACATGTGGTTTTACAGGGGCACAAACAAATAAAACTACTCTGGATGTGAAAATAAAAAATGAAGCCAACTTTAAACGACTCTAAGCTGTTTTAAAAACATTGATCTGAAATTTTGTGTGAGATCAGAATGATCAATGAAATCATACAGATTATTAATTGTCACAACTAAGATAACTGCTAATGATAATGTTCATTTCACAAAGGTTTATCATTTAACTAGTTTTTAAACACACAGCTCAGAACTAGTCTTATAGTAGCCAAAAACAATGGCTGCCAAAACTTATTTCAAATGGCAACAACTCAGTAATTTTTAGAAAAAATTGCTAAAATTTGGTGTGGTGGTAGACCGGAGCAACCCCTGTGATGCTCTGAAAGCTACCCCAGCTAACAAAAAAAGGTTTTTATCAAGTGTCCATCTTTGAAATGTCACATGCAAACTCCTCCTCACCTGTCAATCATTTGGTGGCGGCACCTGGGGCAGTAATGAAGTGCCTGGCCATGCCTCTGGCTCCGCCCCTGCACAGATTGTGCTCTTTATGGCCTCACCTCTGAAATATTTCATGAATTAATGAGTGGATTTTACTGAAACAGACAAATTAATCAATGAATGTAGATCTTCCACCCAAGTTAACGGTTGCCACAGCTATACCCAGTGAGCTTTAGATAGTGAGAGTAAATTTGGTGCATTAGTTGCATTAGTAAACATACTCTGAATGTGACGCTGCATAATTTCAAGGTTTGAGCAGAACGACCCTAACCCTAACCACTCCATCATCTCAAACAAGATGGTTTGGATGTGTGRCCTGACAGGCAGCTGGTGCTTTGCTTCAACGAGTCTCAAGTCTGTGATTCAAACACTGAACGTCGTTCCAAGGCTGCTCTGAACAAGGCTTWATTTGCACCATGGTATCATTGTAATATTTATGCTACATGTTGTTCTTCTTGTGTGAGAAAGAAGATTTGTAGCCTGGAGGTTTCCTCTGTTAATTAATTATGGGAACAACTCAGAAAAGGCAAAGTAAAAGTCATTATTCTGCTCCGTGTTTGAGTTCCTCATCCTGTGTGAGCGCTCCAAAAGGAAACTCCAGATGTTTTTTATGGGTTTTTTTGAGAATTTGAGCCAAATAAATAACAAAAAACTGGTTGTTTGAGCCAAAAACACATTGAGAGCTTTAATCCTGATCCTGTTAGTAATAAAAACAGTGAACAGTTCCACTTCCTGTGGAGAGACACAGAGCAGCATCTTTTGTCAAACATGACTGATTCACGTTGTGTGTGTGTGTGTGTGTGTGTGTGTGTGTGTGTGTGTGTGTGTGTGTGTGTGTGTGTGTGTGTGTGTGTGTGTGTGTGTGTGNAAATAAATAAATAAACTGAGTCAGAAACAGGAAAGAAAGCATTAATGGAAGTGGTCATTTTTCAAAATAAAATACATTGCAAACCTAAATAAATCAAATTATTTACAGACTTTGAATGATTTTTCCTAAAAGGAGCTGACAGTAAAAACTGATCTGGTTCTGGTTCTGAGACCCCTGTTTGCAGACCCCTGCACTTTAAATCAATTGTAACTCTGCAAACAAAAAGGAAGTTTAATCTTTAAAACTACATTTTTTAAGCAAACAGAAGTTAAACTTTGCACCAAAGAGTAAAGTTAGTTYAGGACGTTTTATTTTAAAAAATGAACTGATTTATAAACAAGTWATTCATGAGCTTATAAAGACTTTATAAAGCATTAACAAGCATTTATAAATCACAGATCATTCAGGCTCACTAACACTTATTAATTTAAAGTTGATTCATTTATCAGGRAACATGGGCATTTTTAAAATGAAGTTTTGGTAAATAAAGTTATTTTGTCTAATATATTTACCTGGAGCAGCTGATCCTGTCAAACGATGAGCCTGCTTCAGTTAAAACAATGTTTTATAAAAAATTAATGCTTCATTTTCGAACTGTTTAATGTCTTTAATTAAGGCAATAATAAATGGTTTTTAAACAGGGACTTGTTATTAAAGGCTGTATGTTTGATAAAGACTGATTTTAAACACCTGAAGGCTTCAAATAAAGTTTCACTTTGTAAATTGTTTAATCAGTAAAATCTTATTTTGTCTTTAAATATTGATTAATTGTGTTTTTGTGTTGTTCGGTCTGACTGCAGACATGAAAACATGTTTAAAGGTTGGAAATAGTTGAAATCTCCCTTTAATTCTCCCTGATTTCTTTCTTCTTTACTCTTTTTTATTTCATTTGTTTACAGCCAACCTGTCCTCCTCCTCCTCCTCCTCCTCCTCCTCCTCAGCAGCTTCCTGCCTTTTGTCGCTCGCGGACACGCGGGTGCTGAGCTCCGCACCTGCGTCACGCAGCGTTCCGCTCTGCGGGTCACAGAGAGCCTGCGGGACTCCGCTCCTCCTCCTCCTCCTCCTCCTCCTCCTCCTGTCTCACGTCTCTCCTTTGCGCTTTTCCCGCAGTGTCACGCGCTCACTCGTCATTAGCGCAGTTTTCAGTTGATTCCCGCGGCCTGAAGCGAGGCCCGCGAGGCACGAGCCCTGACTCCTCCCACTCCGTGTGCCTCCCTCTGCGCGAGGGCCTCCCCAACCAGAACATCCAACCAGCCTAATTATTATTATT
>NW_013954335.1:42211-45126 GCF_001266775.1 Austrofundulus limnaeus | reverse complement strand
CTATTTTTATTAAATTTACACAGATTTATCAGTAAATATCTGATAAATGGTTGAAGTCCATCCAGATGAAGATGACTGATGCAGCTAATCAACATTATAAATAATATAATATATAAATAATTCAAATAATTCAGCTGCTCTGAGATATTTAGCTAAAACGTTGGTGTGGAAGTAGCTGAGAGTCACCCACAACTCCTAAAATCACAATTACTGCAATCTTTGCTTCAAACTTTGACATTAAATCAGCTCTGTTAGGAAAATATCTTCAGAGCCACAGGGCAGATTATATTAAACATGTTAACTTTTAAGATGGTTGCTACTATTTCACATTAGTCAGCACAAAACTGGCTAAAGCTCAGCCAGTTTCACAGATAAATAAAACATGTTGTAGCTGAGAGGAGCTGGTGACATCAGGACCAACACATTTTTAAGGTTTGACCAAAATAAAACCAGGTTCACCAGGTTCCATCAGTGAGGCGCCTGACGGAGCGTTTCTGATTAAACATACGACCTCATCGCACCAAATATCACCGTGAACCTGGTGAAAGTCGTGCATAAAGTCCCTTTTCTTCCTCTGAAGTGTTAACGAGTTGACATTTGTTTGGTTTGTCCTCCAGTGAAATGATCTGAATCTAAATAAACGCTCAACATTTAGTTCAACCCCCCCGGAGGAAAGGCACCGGCTGCACACCTCCTTAATAAAACACATGGTTTATTATCAATATGATAGAAATGAAATCACTGGACAATTAGAAGCATGTCTACCCATCATCATCATCATCATCATCATCATCATCATCAGCAGCAGCACCATGACAACAGCTCTATAAGAACAAAAAACACAGTCCTGACCCCCCCCCAACCCCCACCCCACTGTCTCACAAAGGTCAAATCACATAAATAGGCCCACTTCAAACCTATTTAAACAACCATCCATTTAAATAATTATAAATAAATATTTACACACAAATGAACACTTTACCTCCTCTTACTTTAAATAACAGACAAGCTTGTTTCAAAGACACGACGCTCATCACAAACAAGTCAAATAAATAGAAAGAATGAAAACATACAAAGTCTCTGAAAGCACAATGTTGTGTTTCTGTGTGAAGACAAACRTGTGTTCAGGCACACACAACCGTCTGCAGGCGTCTTACAGCCTCTCAGGCTCACAGGATGCAGGCGGGGGAGCTAAATGGATGTAACACCAGCATGTCCTCGGGGGGATGAAAAGAACGTAACACAGATGAAACTCCCTCTGTGTGACACTGGTTTTCTCTCTCTGCAGCCCTCCTGGTCCTCCTCCACCTGCAGCCTTGTGCGAGGCGGGGTGGGGGCGGGGCGGGGTGGGGGCGGGGCAGTGGTGGTGTAAAGCTAGAAGAAACTGAAACGTCTCCGTCAGTGCCTTCCTTCTCTCCTCTCCTCGCCTCATTTCCTCTGCTTGTCCTCTTTGTCGCCGGCCTTGCCGCCTGCGTCCCCGTGCCGGTTGTTGGGCGGGTTGTTGAGAAACATCTTGTCGAGTCCTTTCAGGGCCTCGCTGAGGTAGTTCTGCAGGGCGGTGAGGGCGGCGCAGATGGCGGGCGAGCCGAAGCCGTGCGTGATGAAGGAGAAGTGGGACAGGCAGCTCTGGATGCCGGGCTCCAGGATGGGGCTGGGCCTGGAGTTACCCAGAGGAGTCCTGTCCTGGGCCAGCAGGTCTGTGAACTCCTTACACAGCTGTCTACACAGGACACACAACAACACAAGCTCAGCTACAACCAGATGTTAGCTCAGTGTCTGTGCAGCCCACTGACACAAAGCTGGTCTGATGCTTGTAAAGCTAATCAGCAGCAGCAGCCATCTTAATGTTAAAGAGTTGTAGTGATGACTGGTTAACAATGTTACAAACTGACTGTGTGAAAAACAACGTTTAACACAAACATCACCAAATAACTGCTAACATGTCTGAGCTGGAGCCATTTCAGTAGCTTTGGCAGCCATCTTGAATTGGGTTGAGTCCAAATGTGCATTTCAACCCAAAGATACTTGTTAAAGTTTGTTTTCATCAGTTCAGTGGTTTGAGAGGTTTMGTATACACTTCAAAATAATTAACAAACATGAGAAAAACACATTGTGTATCTGCATTCCTTCATCTTTTGGACAATAATTATTAGTTTTAATGCCTATAAATGTATTAATGAATTCACTGTGTTTTTGTCATCAGGCTTCAGTTGAATAATTAGAGTTTAATGATTGGATGTTTGGAGTGATGAGACTCCACGTTAACTACAGTCAGCCCTGTGTAAACATGATTTAAATCACTCCCCTGTTCGTGTTTAAATGATGTCAAACTGACAACAGTTTAAGAATCAGCTCTTTTACCATCAGTCTGTGGGTAAACCAGCTGAAGACTGGCAGAAATACACAATTAACTGAAGTTATACACTAAAAACAGCCTTTTAATCAAAATATAAGAACAAAGAAAACATTTCTAACAAATAAGGAATCTGTCTTATTTGGTGTTTCGTCTGTTTTAACAGTTCACACTTTGTGTCCTGATACAAGTGGAAAGAAAATCCAGAGAATCAGAGTTTGTTGAGCTGCGGGACGTTGTCTTTGTAAAAAGATTTGTTCAGTGAAGGATAAAAATCTAATATCAGTGGGGACAATATAAAAATCTTTAAATAATAATAACAATAATAAGAATAATACTCTCTATAGGAAAATAAGTTTGTCTCCATTTTATAATGACAAACTGAAGGTTTTAGTTGTGAAGAAACAACTGTTTAATCTGATAGATTAGTAAGAAATAGTTTTTATTAATCAGCTGTTTCTATGTCTCATCTGAAAACTGTTTTCATCGACTCAGCAGTTTTTCTTTTACTTTTTACATTTTTAAATGATTTTTTACATTTATTATTAGTACTATATTATTT
>NW_013954335.1:37679-41146 GCF_001266775.1 Austrofundulus limnaeus | reverse complement strand
GGTTTAGGGGTTAGTGGTTTAGGGGTTAGGGGTTTAGGGGTTAGTGGTTTGGGGTTTAGGGGTTAGTGGTTAGGGTTCATTAGAAAAAAGCTTGTGTTGATGTCTGAATGAACAATTCCTCTAATAATCAAACAAGATCCTGATTTATCCACAACCTAAAGGTCACATCCCATTTGTTTTATTGTTATAAAAATGTAATGAGTGAATTCTGTTCTGATTAATATTTTCTACAAGCTTCAGCTGAATTTTCCTGCCTGAATTTGAAGTGTCATCATTACCGGTTCAAACTGAGTCCACTGGTTTTTATTATTATTATAACACTTTCCTCTTCAAATGTCAGCTGTGTTCAGACCGACCCAGGGAATAATAAAAAGTCCAGCGTAAAGAAAAGATCTGCAGCCTGTGGGTGTGGGGGTCCACGGGGTCCGCAGGGTTCCAGTGCAGGAAAATGAAAGTGGGATTAATTTAAAAWAACTTCATTTATTCTAAATCAGCCTGTTTGCAGAAGATTTATCTGAAAGACTGTTTTAAATGTCACGTTGACACAAAACAGCAGAAATACCAGTTTTGTTGTCTTCTTTTTGTTTGTTTTTACTAAAAATGTTTCTTTCTAAGTAAAAATAATTTTTTCATTTCAATCCATTAAAAAAATCTAATCACATTCTTCATCCCCACGAGGAAATGTGAAGCAGACTTTCCTGCACCAACATGTGAACACAAAGCCAGATACTGGTTCCTGCATTAGGAGTCTAATCATGTGTTCACAGATTCATTAAAGACACTTCCTGTAATAAAACAATCCCACCTGTGTCAGGTGCTTTATATAAGTCAGGCTGCAGACCAGCAGGGGGCCCACTCACTTTGTGGCCAGCAGCATGTTTTTCCTCGTGTGCAGCTCGTTGGGGTCCGCATGTTGCCGGTTCAGGTACTCGCTCACAGCTTTGGTGGGAAACTCCGTCTCACAGATGTAACCAAAGTCTCGGGCCAAGTGGACCGCCTCACCTGAGGGGGAACAAGATAAACTGTTTAATCAAGAGCTGCGACAAAAACAAGCAAACCTCTGCAGGATTTTTAGTTTAATGACTAAAACTGTTCATGCTGCTTGAATTAGTTAAATCATCTCACATTTATTCTGTTTACGTTTTCATAAACAGGAGCGAAATGTTTGGAAAACCCAAAATATAAAACAAAAAATGGTACAGTCATTTTTATGGCCAAATTTAACACAAATTCAATAATTATCACTTTATGGAAAAAATTAGAAATTACACCTGATTAATAAACACAAAGAAGCTATAAAGTCCACAAGTTCATGAATTTTTTAGACTAATTTTAGACTAAATTTAGTTAATTGTGTAAAATCATGTGCACTTTTAAAAACTACTTAGTATGCTCCAAATAAATTTAATACAAGAAGTTTGTTTTATCTGCTAACTGCATAAAACACCTCAAATTAAATCAAGTTTTCATTCCTTGTTTCATAGAATTTGTGCTTTCTGCATATTTTTATCTTGTCTGGAAATGTAATGAAAGAATCCATGTTTATAGAATAAATAAAGTAAAAAAACTATTTTCACTTGAAGTACAACTGCTGCTCGGTCACCTTCTACCAGAGAAGTCAGTAACGTGACGTTTGCAGCTTTGCGCCTCCCAGCAGGAAGATTCAAGCCAATCTTCTCCAGTTTTTCTCGCAGACATTTGCCTCCGTTTTTAGACTTTGCTCTGCAGAAACAACAAAACAAACCTAGAATGAGTTTTTTTGTGTGTTTTATGTACACAGAAATTCACAGACATCACAGATGTGATTAAAAATGCTAAATGAAGGGATTCAAAGGTTGTTGTCAGCTGARCAGGTGAAAATAATGGTTGTTTGATGGTAAAAATGTAAAAAACTAAAAGAAATTGTTTTTATAGCTCCAGTTGTCTGCAGACATTCTGTGATGAAGAAGTGGGCACGGTGGTGCAGTGGTCCCAGATGTAGGTCACAGGTTCATCTCCAGCCTGGGTGGAGCTGACATGTTCTCCCTGTGCACAGGTGGGTTTTCTCCAATGAATAAAAGGATGGATGGAGGTCTGATTAGTCGTCATGCTGTACCTTCTCAACACGCCTCCTAACAGGGAGGCGTTGAGGCACTCGGGTGGAGACAGCCTCCTCTGCACCTCCCCCACCGTCACTTTGTACTTGGAGGTGGAGCTGAGCAGCGACAGGCGGCCCGGTACCGAACAGAACACCTCGTTGATGTTGACGGTGACCCCGCCGATCAGCCCGTCCTTCCCCAGCATCAGGGAGCCCACGTTCTTGGGCGGCATGGGCACTGAAAACAGGAAGTACAGAACCGTTTTACACACGTGCAGTGCTTGTTTTCACCTGACGATCAGGGCCTTATCTGGGGGGGTTCACAGCGCCGCGCGCTCAAGGGGCGGTCCCCCCACGTGCTGGGCCTTTGCTTGTTATTTAATGTCGCGCGACATTCTCATTAAAGCCTTATCGATTGTTGATTGGCTCGCGTGCTCAGATCACATTAACCCCCTCCCGGTCCTCAGCTCCCCCCAGCAGCACTGGAAGCCCCTCCATCCCGAGCCTAATGGTGCAGTGAAGGCGGTGGTCGGTGCAGGGCCTGTTTTTAATGGCTCCACGGGGGATAATCCCGCAGATTAGCTCTAAACGAGCTCACGAGATGTCTGTGAGCGGGGCCATTTATTACATCAGAGGCTTAAATGCCCCGCGGGGGGCTGCACTCACTCAACACCCCTGAACTAAATCAGCCCACATCAGCACGCGCCAGCCTGTCACTCACTGGACCGGGGCTCGGTTAAACTGCTCCAAAGACCACACTGGGTCAGAACCGAGCCTCGGCTGCCAGAAAGACCCAGTCAGACCAAATCCTGCATCAAAGTCCTGWAATCCAGAAGGAGTCAGAGAAAGTCCTCAGGTCAGAGCGGGGAGGGGTTGGACTTCACTCCTTACAGGCAAACCATTTAGAAACAAGTCATTTAGATTTAAAGTCTCCTTAAAATCTAAATCTGRAAGTGAAATTTATTAAAGTGAGTTCACCTGGAAACAGGTCAACAATTTACTGTTTGTTTACATTAAGTGTGGGCTCACAGTTTACAACTGTGTTTACATTAAGTGTGGGCTCACAGTTTACAACTGACTGTTTACATTAAGTGTGGGCTCACAGTTTACAACTGACTGTTTACATTAAGTGTGGGCTCACAGTTTACAACTGACTGTTTACATTAAGTGTGGGCTCACAGTTTACAACTGTTTGTTTACATTAAGTGTGGGCTCACAGTTTACAACTGACTGTTTGTTTACATTAAGTGTGGGCTCACAGTTTACAACTGACTGTTTACATTAAGTGTGGGCTCACAGTTTACAACTGACTGTTTGTTTACATTAAGTGTGGGCTCACAGTTTACAACTGACTGTTTACATTAAGTGTGGGCTCACAGTTTACAACTGA
>NW_013954335.1:33848-35829 GCF_001266775.1 Austrofundulus limnaeus | reverse complement strand
TAAAGGTAAACTAAGATAAATAAAGGTTAAATAAGTTAAAGGTAAACTAAGATAAATAAAGGTTAAATAAAACCCTGGAAATAAACATCTAATCCCTGCAGCCAATAACAATAATCGCCATCGTCACCTGAACATCCTCCATCCCGTGCAGACCGTGCAGCAGACCGTCTCCCATGCCGGGCTCCAGGCCCGGGTGAGCGGCGTGCAGCAGCACGTCAGGCCGCCGCATGCCGCCGTAGTCCCGCCGCGGGTCCAGCCCGGACAGCTGCGGCAGAGAAGCCCGCGGCTGCGCCAGCAGGGCCGAGCTCTCCATCCGGTCCCCGGACGCGTCCTGCCGCTGCCGCGCGCCCCACGCGCTCTGCTGGCTCTGGTGCAGCGAGTTCAGGGAGTAGGGGTCGCTCACGTGAGAGTACGGGTCCTGGCTCTGGTAGTGCGCCAGCGGCTGGTACGGCGGAGGGAAATAGGGCGGCTGGAAGTCCGAGGAAGGCGCGTGGGACAGCGGCGGCGCGCTGGAGTAGGGTCCCGCGTGCGACACAGACCCCAGCTGGGACAGGCGCGAGCTGTGGCTCGAGACGCCGTCATGTCGGTCCTTTGAAGAGGTGCAGAGAAGAAGAAGAAGAAGAAAAACAGAACAGTGAAGACATGAGAGCACGCAGAGGCCGAGCAGCTCTTGTTCCTGGTCTGTGGTGACCGGAAGCAGCAGGTAAAACACACAACAGCCTGAAGGAGACCGTCAGGAGGAAAACTCACCCCGGCACAGTAGGAATGAAGCAACATCTGTAAAGTCTGCAGCTCGTCCCGCGCGGAAAAAACTCAGCGGCTTCAGAACCAACTCATTCCCGGTGACAGGCGCGTGCACACGGGGGCCTCGCGCTCAGCTCCACACACAACCTTCCTGCGCCCGGAGCTCCGCCGCACTGAGTGTGAGCACCGAGCTCCCGCCTCCTCCCCCGGTGTGCTCTGGGTAATTCTTATTCATGACCGACTTACAGGAATATTAATGGCGCGAGGCGCGGCTTTCAGCTGGCGCCACATGGAGCGTGAAGGTGCAACATGTGCGTCACGTTTGCACCTTCTGTGGAGTCGGAACGACGCCAACAACAAGAGACAGAAAGAGAAAAGTATCCAGGTCCAGGAGGAACCAGGAGGAACCAGGAGGAACCAGGAGGAACCAGGAGGAACCAGGAAGAACCAGGAGGAACCAGGAGGAACCAGGAGGAACCGGGAGGAACCAGGAGGAACCAGGAGGAACTCCCCGCAGCGTCACTGCGCTCTGAGAGCTGCTCCACGCGCAGTTTTTGTTCTTTGCGCAAAGTTTTCAGCGCAAACAGATTTAAAGAGCAGCAGACTGCAGTTTAATTTCTACAAAGATTAAAGACAGAAAACAACAAAGTCAGACAGGATTTAAGCTCTGAGTCTGGCTGTAAACTTCAGTTTTTATTTCAACCTGTTTCTTTTCTTCTCAGACTCGAGTCAACAGGCTGAGAAACTGAACCCAGATCCCACCCGAGACCTTCAGGTCTGTGAGGGTCTGTCTGTGCTCCCCTCCTGCTCACCGTGGGAGAAAAGCCACGTGCTGCACGAGACAGGGCTTCCCACCGGGCAGGGGCAGCTGGGGGGGYCTGTCTCTCTCCCGCCTTGTCTTCGTGCGCTTTGTGCTCGCGCTGCGCACGGACCCTCTGTCCTTTTCCCTCCTTCTCCCTGTCAYTGATTAAAAACTGCTCTCGGATCAAAGCCAAACTGTTTCCATATTTCTCCCACATGATGAGCTCGAGCCAACTCGGCTCTTTTAACTTCCTGCTCATTTTCTGCATTTTCTTCATTTTAAATCACGTCTGTTTGTCGTTAATCTCCTAATCTCAACTGACTTTTTTCACTTTCGTAACTCATTTTCTACATTTTATGGTAGTTTTACACAAAACAATGAGTGTTTGGAAGACCGTTTCCACCAGAAAAACGCTGCGTAAAAACACTTTAACGC
>NW_013954335.1:31782-33048 GCF_001266775.1 Austrofundulus limnaeus | reverse complement strand
TATATATATAGTTCACAACCCCCCAAAATAAATAAATAAAAACAGTTTTTAAAAAGGCAATGATGACTATAAAATCTAATAAAATGTTGATGATGAAACTTTGGGATGAACTGTAACGTCTCATGTTCTGCAGTGATTTCAGTCAGAGCTGATGGAGATACAAAGATATTTATCCCATATGGTGGGTTTTTAAACCATGACAAGACTGAATAAAAACAAGCTAAAGTCAAAATGAAATAATATTTGCATTTTTAAAGTGTAAGAAGTAGAAAAAAGTTATCTGAAAAATTATTACTAGAACCAAAATKTCTACAAGTACCAAAGTATTTGTACTTGACCCCTCTGAAAATGACTCAAGTAATAAAGAGACTGATTATAACATCTGATTAAAAATTWAAAATAAAAAAGTTTTGTGCAAATTGTAGTGTTTTTAAAAACTAGAATGAAGAAAATTGATAAAAAGAAACAACATAATTACAAAGTAACAAATTCCATCAGAAAAAAAAAACACTTTTCCAAATCAAAAAATTCATTTCATTTTGAAGCAACATGYTCCAGCAGGTGACGTGTTTGTTAGGGTCAGTTACTGTTTCTGTTTATTCCCCTGACCTCCAGCAGAAACACCAGGTCTCAGGTGTGTTYCTGCTGAAAACCTTTTCATTCAGAGAACTGCACAGACTGTTCAGACATTTTACTCATCAGTTTAACTCTGACTCTTAAACACATGATACACAGTCCTGCTCTTCATTGACATGTCTGAACTATTTGTTATAATCAAAGGTGTAATTATGTGTTATTGTGATTAAACTGGTTATAGAGCAGTGTTGTTCTGTGGGTCATCTCAGTACTTATTAGAGGATAAATGAGTTCAAACATGCCTTACMCTAACAMAACAGACTRGTAGTTATTTCATCAGACTGCAGAGCTGCTTGGCAGGAAGGCCTTCCACCAGTGCACAGGAAGTGCTTCAGTTATAAGACCAGTTTCATTTCCTGGTTCTGGGCTGAATCYTTCAGGACTGAACAAGTGTTTGTTCCAGCTGAAAGGTTTGATTTTATATCATGCAATAAAATGTTCAAATCTAAAGTTGTCTCCTTGTCATTTGTTTGTTGATAAAACTGTCTTACTTTATAATATTACTCAAGTAAAACGTAGTACAACCATTCCTAAAAATACATTTTTTCTACCAAGTTCCTCAGTGTGAGTATATGTAAGTACATGTAAGTACATGTAAGTACACACTCTAAGTACCTGTAAGTACATGTA
>NW_013954335.1:19358-21660 GCF_001266775.1 Austrofundulus limnaeus | reverse complement strand
TATGGTTGTTGCATTTGGCCACTTCAGTACCGTCCCCTGGGGACCCCAATGGGGACCCCCTTGGGATTGGGGCACCAGACAAACGCCTGCCTGCTTCCATCTTGTGATGACTGACCGTTCACATTCAGCCATTGGCACATGGTGCTAACACTTATTCACAATGCTAACCTTTGAGCTAGCATCTGGTTCCTCAGGAGTGGAGGAGCCAAAAGGCTGGCTGTATGCTGCCAACTAGAGGCCGGAGGCTAAACTACAACACAAAAATGAACCTTTGGCATTAAAGTTTATATTTTAAATCTTAATTAAAAACCAAACCAAAAGCTTTAGAGAATCCATACAGTATCAGTAAATGAMATATTGCAATATTTCAGAGTATCAGTATTATCTTACACATTAAACCTKTAGCTATAAACCTCATATAAAGTCCACTAACCAATGTCCCTTAAATTCTAGCCTTTGATTTGAAACTATCAAGCTGATAACTTACTTTCCTGCTGCTGTGCAGTGATTCTTCAGCAATGGTCAGTAAATGGAAAATTTTCAGTTTTACTGAAAAGATCTGGGCTCAGATTTATATAAGATTGTGTGGAAACCATRCTAAAAGTGAACGTATGCCAAAACTCTTCAGATTTATCAAACGGTGTGTACACATGTTTCTGCACCTTCAAAGATCACAGCTGTGCCTCAGAGTTTGGACCAAGGTCCTCCTCAGGTTCTACCCTCTACACGCCCACACTCAACCATAAACAGTCAATGTAAAGTACCTCATGAATGTTAAGATGTATTTAAATCAGTCAGATGATCAGTGATTGGTTCAGACAGGTGCTGACTGACAGCTGCTCACCCAACCCATTCTCACTCCCAACTCGTCACATATTGACGCTTTTCCAAGGTTCCCTCTACGTCCGATTTTGACGCGCCGGGTACCCCCCTCGCGTCAGTTACTGACGAGATGGGGCGAAATCTGTTGTCATATTTTCAGAAAGTGTAGAAAATGTGCAAAAACTACCGTTTCAAAGCCTGAAATTACCTTTGTTCACTTTAGACATCCTGTCCCTGACCCTAGTACCTAAAATTAACCATTTTTAGAAAATGTAGGAAATTCACGTCAACATGTTCCAAAGCCTGAAATNCACACACACACACACACACACACACACACACACACACACACACACACACACACACACACTAAATTCAGCTCTTCAAGGCACGGGGACCAGGTGGAGTGGGGGCTACTCAGTCTTTTCCGACTTCCCGTCTTTATTCTGCGACTCGGCAGTTTTCCGGAGCTGCGTCTTTTCTGAGCTGTTGTTGATCTGTTGCTCGTTGGCTCCGCCCACTTTCCCACTGGAGTTTTTGTCCAGGTAGTTGAGCATCTCGCTCAGGACCGTCTGGAAGGTGCTGAGGGCCGCGCAGACCGCCGGCGTGCCGAAGCCGTGGGTGATCAGACTGTGGGGGGACAACAAGGTGCTGACAGAGTCACTGTGGTTCTGATTGATGATGTCATCATGAATCTGTCACACCTGCTGCTTCCTGACACAACAGCTTTTAATGTCCTGTGATGGACTAAAGTCAGGTCTAACTCTGACTCACAAACAYTTCCTGGACCAGTTTGAGTGGCTTCATGTCTGTGATTTTACATGTTGGTTTGTTGGATAAAGACATTTAATAAGTTATTATGTTTAACAGCTGCTTGCTGAGTCTTTAAAATCCTTAATGTAGACCAACGTCTGCTTCTGCTGCAGTCACCAAATGATTTGTTTTTAAGCATTTAAACCTAAAATCAGTTTGTCTGGTTTTGTTCAGACTAACTGCACTCATGTCTGGTTTCTCTGAAACACAGAAGAGCATTGCATTCACCAAAAAAAAAAAAAATACACTCCTTATTTTAGAATTAGGAGATCCTCATCTCATCACAACATGTCTTAATTAGCAGGTCCTGATCTTGTAATYGTGAGAAAATGTGTCACAGTTACAACAAAAGTTGCAATAATTACGACATCCTGATCTTTTATTAAGAGAAAAGCTGTCAGGGTTGAGTTTTGGCAAAGATTTGGTGACATGACACAGATCATGGCACAGGSTTTGTGATACGATATGTTGTAATAAATTATGATACTGTAACCAAGGTAATATATTAACATGTTTTTCTCCAAAACCTCTACTGTTTATATATAAAAAAACCTCAGTAAGTTTTATATGTATTTTATTTATTTCAGCAGCCATTTCAATGTGCTGTGTTTCATACGGTTGTTGCATTTGGCCACTTCAGTACCGTCCCCTGGGAACCCCCCTGGGG
>NW_013954335.1:15598-16775 GCF_001266775.1 Austrofundulus limnaeus | reverse complement strand
ACACACACACACACACACACACACACACACACACACACACCCTCCTGCCTTCATCAGTTACAGTCACATTGGAACCAAAGTTGATGTTGATGCAAACATCGTGTTGTTTTCTTACTTTGTAGCCAGAACCATCTTCTTGCGTGCACTTGTTTCTTTCGGCTCGCTGTGCTGCCTCGCCAGGTGTTCTCCCACTGCTTTACTGGGAAACTCCGTCTCACAGGTGTAGCCGAAGTCCCTGGCCAGGTGGAGCGCCTCACCTGTGCACCCACCACAGCACAAAGACAGGTGAGACGTGATAAAAAATAAAAAATAAAGATTTAAACTGTTCAACGAATGTGTCGTACCTTCCACCAGGGAGGTGAGCAGGGTGACGTTGGCAGCTTTCCTCCGTCCTGCAGGCAGGTTCAGACCCAGACGGTCCAACTTCTCACGAAGACACCGGCCGCCGTTCTTGGACTTTGCTCTGCGTCACATGTTGTAAGTAAGTTAGCGTGGCAGCTAACAGACAGTTTGTTTCACAAACAATTAAATGTATCAGCAGCAGAAAGACCAAGTCATGAAGATAAATAAAAGCTTTTAAAAAGATGATGGATGAAGATTTTACCTGTTTTTATCAGAAAGTCAAATCAATTCAAGATGGCCGCCACATAAAAAGACTAAAATGTTAATAAATCAACTGKGAAATGTCCCTAAACTACRACAGAGTATTAGGGCCACACAAGATTTTTTTATTATTACGAGATTAAAGTCGTAAAATTATGAGAAAAAAGAAATGATGTGTTTATTTCCTGTTCCTCATTTCCTGCTTATTTTCCACTCTGCCGTGTACAGACGTGTGTTTATAAAGTATTTCATGATGACTCGTGTCACTGTTAGATTAATATGATTTCATCCAAATTAACTACGTGACGACTAAATCCATCAGTGCATCCATTAATTACAATACAGCTTCAGTTTATAGTCGTTTGCACAATTTCTAAGTCCTGCTACTGATAATTTGATATTAATGTGCTAAAAGATTAAAAATTTATTTATAACAATACTAAAGAACAACTTGACAATTTGTTCAACATTCCTCATTTTAATGCAGTGATAACTGCAGGCTTTTTCATGTAAAGGTTTCAATGTTACGACTTTAAACTCGTAATATTACGACTTTATTCTCATAATATTATGA
>NW_013954335.1:10393-13950 GCF_001266775.1 Austrofundulus limnaeus | reverse complement strand
ATTATTATTATTATTATTATTATGACCTCCCTGCTGTGAAAAATACACAACTTTCTTAATATAATTGTAACTTTTTGCCCTAAAATCATTCAGATTTTGTCCATTATCAGTGAATTTCTGAGTTTGAACTTCCTGATAGACCATGGTTGAATGAAGCAACAGKAAATCAAGTCTTTTAGAAACATCTGAAACATGTCAGACCATAATGTTCCAGCCTAACCCTAACCAGGATGTGACAAGTATTACACTTCATACAGTGTTTAATCAGGTTGTTTTTTCATTGCTTTCTGTTTAAATCAGTTTAAAGTGGTGCTCAGGCTGTTGCACTGACCTRCGCAGGATGCCACCCAGTAGGGAGGCATTGAGGCACTCTGGCGGGGACAGTCTCCTCTTCACCTCAGCGATGGTGACTTTATATTTGGAGGTGGAGCTGAGCAGTGAGAGTCGGCCTGGAACCGAGCAGAACAGGTCTGTGGGGTTCACCACGCATGTTCCCCCTGCAAACACACACCAGGTCAGTGTGCACAAACAGCTGCAGCCCTCATTTTCAAAGCTTAAAGAACCAGTTCCTCCTGCACACWGAGACCGTGATCAATCTTCTCATTAACAGACATATTTAAGAAAAACTCTTGTAGTATAATTTAGATGCTGTAAAATGTCAATAATTTGCTCCTATAATCACGTAAGTTGACATGTGTCAGTTAAAGTGAAATCAAATTCATTTTGTGCAACATTTTGATCCTTTATCATATAATTTAGTTCAGAAATGTGATTGTAGACTTGAACAGCAGCTTGTTGAACTTTATGTTAGTTTTCCACACAACACTGTGTCTTTGGTGAAAAACACAGCTAAAGGCTGCAGACACACCGTTCATATTAAAGGAAATGCAGATTCAGGATCTGGATGTTTGTTTACAACAAACTGATTTCCTTCTTTTCACAAAATACAACAAGACTGATTAACAGAGCAAATACTCAAAAACATTTACAACAGCAACATGAAACCTCAGTTGATTTAACTGACAAACACTGCAGCTGGGTCCATTCAACCAGGGTTTAAGTTCACTTATTTTATTCTTTTTATACTTGTAAAAACTTTGGACACAAACATTTGGAACAAGTGTAAAAAATATCAGCAACACATYTGTGGTGTAGAAAGTGTCAGAACTCATTCTGATGCTCATCATTAAAACCTGCAGCTGAATTAAAACAATTCATTTTGTGCTCAGAATTTATCTGAGAATATTTTAGAAAAACTCTTAAATGTAACTTCATCACTTCTTCTGCACACTGGGTTGAAATAACTTCTACTTCAGTGATAACTGCAGCTGTGTGGATCATTTGTCTGGTTTTTGATTTTATTTATTTATTTATTTATTTATTTAACAGGAAAAGATTATTAAAAATCAAGCCTGACTCAGCATAATTGCTGTTTTACAGCAGGTTCCTGTTCTGCAGCACATAAAACACTCAGAATTACAGCATCACCATTATACACCATAGACACAAAGACACAAAGACACACAAGCATACCAAATGAACCAAATGATTCAAAGAAGAAGAAAACACCAATAAATTGGGAAATCTTGTTGAAAAAAGCAACATGTTTGAGTGCAGCTCTGTTTACATGATGAGAATCTATCAGATGGAAACTTATTGTAAAAAGAAAAACTTTTTATTATCCCAAGGCAGAGGAGCCTGTTTGGATCATGTGTGTTTAAAACAAGCAGGTTGATCCATTTTTTACAAGAAATTCCCTCAAAATAAAATATTTTCATTTAAAAGTTGGTTCTTTCACTTTTTTTACATTTTCTGATCTATAAATGATTTTTAATCCCATTTTCCTCTACAATAAATCCTTCACAGACTTTAAATTCATGTTCAATCAGCTCAAACTTTAATATTAAATGCAGCTTGATTTAAACTATGCACATATATTTATGTTTCAGCTCGGTCTGGATGTAGGAGCTGTTCTTCCAGGAGGGAAAACAAGACATTCTTTAAACAAAAGAAACAGAATCACCAGCAGGCTGATTTCACTGTGTTCCTGCAGCTTGTGAACGTGTGAATAAATGATGGTGAAGGCTGTTTCTCATTATTAATTACACCTGAATCTGCTCCTGAAATACATTCATTTATATAAATATATATATTGACTGTTCTGAGTCGGCTTTTTTAGGATTAAACTTTCAGTGGAACGAGCCAAAAAGCAAGGTTTTCTGTCTGAAGTACTGCAGGCTATATTCTATTATTTATCTGCTTCATTATCAGATGTAACAGCAGGGCGTGTCGTCCTGTTGGAGGAGATGAAACGAAGAAAAAAAAGAAGCCATTTAGGCCAAATGGAAGAAGGCTGCAGGCAAACACTGGTCACAAGTTGTCTCTGAGCAGCTGCGGCCTGTTTCCCTCCTCCTCAGAGTCAGCAGAAATGAGCTGATTCACCCTCACTCACGGCCACAGGAAGCCGGTCAGACCAAACAGCGTCATCCGGGTTCAGCACCTGGACAGCRCCTGGACAGCRCCTGGACAGCGCCTGGACCGGAACTGCAGCCACTCAGGCTGTCAGGTGTGCAGCTCTTCGTTCTGTGTCTATGTGTGACACACGCCGTGCACAGCTGTCTGTCAGGCTCACGCGCTCTGACAGGGGGCGCGCGCGCTCCCTTAAAGCCGCGGGTTCACATCATATTAATTCCCCTAAAAATGTTTTTGATTCAAAGTAGTTTGTATTTTATGTTGCCAAGGGCAATCGAAAAGAGCTGTTGCCGGTAGTGCAGTCAGTGGAGAGCGCGGGCCCAGAGGCGATAACGGTATTTAAGCAACGGAGAGTAGCCTGGGGCTGCGGCGCGAGCGGCGGCGGGATCACACGCAGAATCAAGCGCCTTTTTACCGGTTTGCCACGAAAATTAAAGAAAAAGAGACGAGGGCCAAATGCCATTCTCCTCATATTTTAACAAGCGTGTTTAGAGCTGCAAATAAAGCCCGCCAACGTGTTGACAGGAAGAGAGGGGCGCGTGCGCAGCGTGGAGAGGAAGGAGCGGGGGCGCGCGCCAGACACACCAGCTTGATGTTTGCGGCTGAAGAGGAGAAAGTGGAGCTGATTAAAAACACAGACGACTCCTCCTAAGGAGGATCCACATTTCTGCACTGATTTTCTTTGAAAAAGCTTCAGTGAATATTCATGGCGCCAAAGCCGCAGTCAGAAAGAACAACATGGATCTGATCTGGGCTGGACCCGGAGGGCCCCGCGCCTCATTTACATATCAAAGCGTGCGCCCGAGGCCACAGAAGCTATCGATACGGGAGCGCGAGCTAAAGCAAAGATTATTGGTTGTGATGTTGCAGCGGCTGAGCTCAGGGCCAGATCCAGATACCATTAACCCAAAGTGATGGAGGGGGGATTCCCGCGTCAATCTGAGACCCCCCCCCCCCCCCAAAAAAAAAAAAAAAAAACACCTCGGAGAGAGCTGATGAAAAATTAAACCCGAGATACAGCCTTCCTCTGTGTGTGTGTGTGTGTGTGTGTGTGTGTGTGTGTGTGTGTGTGTGTGTGTGTGTGT
>NW_013954335.1:3055-5231 GCF_001266775.1 Austrofundulus limnaeus | reverse complement strand
AACATATACTTGGTGCCTTTAGCCGTTGACAGTCAGCTCATTCTCTGCCCACACCAAATTTTAGCTAATTTCTTAAAATGACTGCATTTTAGCCATTCTTGTATTAGCCATGGCTGCCATTTTGAATTAAGAACAAAGCATTTAGCAACAGTTAGCATTTGGGTAGCAGATGATAGCACTATGAGCCGTTAGCTACTACACAAAATTTTAGCTCATATCTGAAATCAGACTGAGTTGAAGCTGTTTATATAAAAACTACAGGAGGAATCATTGAGTTAAAGAGCMGCTAACAGTTAGCACAGAGCGGGGGGGCACAAACATTTTCCCATGGAGGGACAAAACGAAAATGTATCCGGGGCTGTGGGACATATGCAGAAATATTATACAGGAAATATAAATACTTTAAGTTATGTCCTTTATTTTTAATGATTAAGCGCAGCCGTGTGGCGGCCTGCTTTTCTTTTTATTTGTGCACTTCARCAAAACTCACATTTCATAAAAYGATRAAATGTGAGTTTTTGTGGCCTTATAAAGTGTGCAACTCTRCATGTGTGGTTAAATCTGATAAACACATCTTGTTGTTAATTTTATTTCATGTTTCATGTTTAATCTTAATAAATCAAAGATAAGTGAGTGGAGACTGTCTGCACACAGCTCCTGTTAAAGTCATCGGGTCAATGATGAAGTGCAAATATTATTTCTAAAGGACAACAGGTCAGTGACTGCTGCTGGTGGGCCAAATCTGGCCCGCGGGCCACACRTTGGTCTCCTCTGAGGCAGCAGCTAACCATAAAGTCAACATCTGTTTAAAATGACTGAGTTTTATCTATTTTGTTGTGATGAAATTTTAAACTCAGATTAATTAGTAAAGGTTTCAGTTCGTTGCACTGATTTTATTTTAGTTTATTTTTAATATTTTAGTTGGTGACACTTTTATTTGTGTACATTAATTAGACCGCAAGTATGAGAAKAAAGAAAACCCGCGGGTTCCGCCCTGGGTTCGGGTCACCGGTACCTGCAGGTCGTCCGCGCCGGGCGGAGGGAGGCCCAGGCCGGCGGCGGGCAGCAGCCTCTGGTCCGGGTGGTGCATGCCCACGCCGTAGGCTTGAGAGCCGTGTGACGTCATCAGCGACAGGTCATGGCGCCGGTAAGCGTCCAGGCAGCCCAGCTCGCGCCGCTGCTGCTCGTCCAGGCACGAGGACTTGAGGGCCGAGCGCGCGCTGTGCAGGTTGATGAAGTCTGCCGGTTCTCCGTGGTGGATCTGCTGGTAGTACTGGCCCGAGTGCAGCGAGTTCAGCCCGTAGGCCTCCGGGCCCACGGCCGGGTGCGAGTGCTGGAACTCGTAGTGGAAGGACTGGTGGTGCAGGGGCGTGTACTGGTGGTTGGCCGAGAAGTAGGGCGACGCGAACTCCGTCCCCGCCGGGGCCGGGTAGGTGAGCGGGGACGAGGACGAGTAGGCGACCGACGAGTTGGCCACCGACTCCAGACAACCGAGCTGCATGAGCCGGTAACTGTTGGAGCCGTCGTGACGGATCTGCGGAGAGGAAACACAACTCACACTGTAAAACACAATCACTTTAAAACACAACTCACACACTTAAAACACAACTCACACTTTAAAACACAACTCACACACTTTAAAACACAACTCACACTTTAAAACACAAGTCACACACTGAAAAACACAACAGACACACTTAAAACACAACTCACACACTTTAAAACACAACTCACACTTTAAAACACAAGTCACACACTGAAAAACACAACAGACACACTTTAAAACACAACTCACCCTTTAAAACACAAGTCACACACTGAAAAACACAACAGACACACTTAAAAACACAACTCACCCTTTAAAACACAAGTCACACACTGAAAAACACAACAGACACACTTAAAAGCACAACAGACACACTTACAAACACAACAGACACACTTAAAAGCACAACAGACACACTTAAAAACACAACAGACACACTTAAAAGCACAACAGACACACTTAAAAACACAACAGACACACTTAAAAGCACAACAGACACACTTAAAAACACAACAGACACACGTAAAAACACAACAGACACACTTAAAAACACAACAGACACACTTCAGAACACAACAGACACACTTCAGAACACAACAGACACACTTCAGAACACAACAGACACACTTC